>NC_057797.1:228010621-228156927 GCF_018294505.1 Triticum aestivum
ACACTGACACGACTCCCCGACCCCCGACACCCCCCGAAAAGGTGTTCTTTGGCCTTCCAAAGGCCGACAGGGTCATATATTTGTGAATTATTAGTTAGGTCATATATTTTTCGATTTTGTTATGAAAAACATCATATATAATTGTGTTGACTGGGTAGATTTAAATGTGTAGTTGTTTCATCGCTAGGAGGTTTGGTGTTCGACGGCCTCGCCGTGCGTTTGATGAGCTCTGCCCCTTCGTTCGTGGGTGAGCACAAATGACATGTCCTCCTAGCTATTTTCCCATTAATTATTTGCTCTATTCCGGTGTTCGTGCCGATGAAACTTGATAGCTAGCTATATATGTGTCTTGAATCATCAGTATGCGTAACCAATATGTGTCTCCCGTTCGAAAGCGTCATAGTTATAAATATGCATGCATTTGCATATTTATAACCTTGATTATTTCAAATTGTCCAATGCTATCCATGGACAGCAAGAGTATGTGTAGATTGGGTTCGTTTTCCCATATGCTTTGCTCCGGATCCGACGCATAAATTTCGTCAGTGCATCCCCTGTTGTTCTCCGGGTACACATGCTCTTTGTTCATTGCAGAGACATGTATCAGGAGAACAGCGGGGAGGTGCTGCCGAAATTTTGCGTCGGATCCGGAGCATAGCATGGGAAAATGAACCCAATCTACACATACTCGGGTGGGATTAGGACCTATTAGAGTGTAGGTTGCATGGACGTAATAAAATTGACAAAGTAGATCAACTGATGAATATATACATGGTGAATTATATATATATATTTGTTGTGTGTCCAGTAGCTCTGAAAGTCAAGATGAGTGATCGTGCGTGGATGTATACCGGTCACACTGGTCAGAACAAATGGAGCGCTGAATGGTTCATAAAAACCAAGGGGTTTGTGCAAGCCGCATTTGCAAATGGCCAGAGGAAAACCTGGTGCCCCTGTTTCTGGTGCGGCAATTGGGAAAAGAGGACAGAGGCTGAAATGGGCAAACACCTGCAGAAGAGTGGTTTTACGCCCGATTATATGGTGTGGACATTTCATGGTGAGTCTGCCCAACGTGACCGAGCTAAGGTGGATCGTCGTCGCACCGACGAGCATGGTACCGGGATGGAAAACATGGTGCAAGACTATGATGATGCTCGGGATTTGGACGAGGAGATGGAGGAATCTGCAAAGGCCTTCAATGAAATGTTGGAGTCTTCAAAATGTCTGCTCCACGAGCACAGTGAGCTTTGTTAGTTGGATGCCATCTCACAAGTAATGGCTCTGAAGGCTTAGTTCAACTTGGGCAGAGAATGCTACGATGCAATTATGACAGTATTTGGACGCTTTCTACCCAAAGGCCATGTAATGCCTGCAGACATGTACTAGTCAGACAAAATCCTCTATGCACTAAAGATGCCCTATGGGAAGATACATGCCTGTGAGAAAGGATGTGCCTTATTTAGGCTTGACTATGCGGACTTGAACTATTGTCCCATTTGCAAGTCTTCCAGGTATATTGTGGTAGACAATGGTATGGGTGAGAAGAAACAGACCAAAATCCCCGTTAGTGTTCTTCGGTATATGTCAATCTTACCAAGACTTAAACGTCTTTTCATGGTCGAAGAGACGGCCAGACAGATGACATGGCACAAAACAGGCAAAAGAACCGAACTAGATGCAGATGGGAATCTGATGATGGTACACACATCGGATGATGTTGCATGGAAAAAGTTTGATGAATTACATGCTAACAAAGTGGCAGATCCGAGGCATCCTCGAGTCGGCATCGGCACAGATGGGTTCAGTGTGTTTGGTATGACGGCATCCCAAAACAGTTGTTGGCCTGTATTTGTCTTTCCACTCAATCTCCCCCCCGGACAGATTATGCAAAGAAAGAACATTTTCCTGTCGTTGATAATTCCAGGGCCCAACTATCCGGGGAAAAATATGAATGTGTACATGCAGCATCTTAAGGATGAATTGCAAGAAGCCTTGGATAATGGGTTCAAGACATACGACACCTATAGCAAACCGAACTTCATAATGCGTGTCTGGTACATGTACTCGACGCACGACTTGCCGGCGTATGCGCTATTCGTTGGCTGGTGTGTGCATGGAAGGTTCTCGTTCCCCACATGCAAAGGAGCTCTTGAGTTTTGTTGGCTTCAGGCCAGTCGCAAGTTTTCTTGCTTCGACATGCATAGACAGTTCCTGGATCCTCGCCATAAGTACATGAAAGACAAGAAGAACTTCATCAGAGGTAGAGTTGTCAAAAACTCTGCACCACCTGCGTTGACAGGCCAACAGACCTTGGATCAGTTAAACGCTCTCGAGCCAGATCCAGAGCGTCCAGGGTACTTCAAGGGGTATAATTCTAAGCATGCCTGGACTCACAAAACATGCTTATGGGATCTTCCTTACTTCAAAGACCTCCTTTCCCCACACAACATCGATGTGATGCACACTGAGAAGAATATCGCCGAGGCGCTTTTTGGTACATTATTCGGCATAGATGGGAAGTCAAAGGATAATACTAAGGCTAGAGTCAATCTGGAGGCGCTATGTGATAGGCCGTTACAAAACATGAAAGAACCGAAAGGAAAGCAGAACTGGACGAAGCCAAAGGCATGGTTCAATCTTGGAAGGCCAGCTATGAGGGAAATTATCTTGTGGGTGAAAATGCAGTTGATGTTCCCCGATGGGTATGCAGCGAATCTAAAGAGGGGAGCGAGTCTTGATAAATTGAAGATATTTGGTCTCAAGAGTCATGATTGGCACATATGGATTGAGCGGGTAATGACGGCGATGTTGCGTGGCTTCATCCCTGAGGATGAATGGCTAGTACTGGCAGAACTCAGCTATTTCTTCTGTGTTCTTTGTGCGAAAGAACTATCGCCTGGCGTGCTAGAAGAAATGGAAGAGTTGGCGCCGAAGTTGATCTGCAAGTTAGAGAAGATCTTTCCACCAGGCTTCTTTAATCCAATGCAACATTTGATTTTGCATCTCCCGACCGAGGCAAGATTGGGGGGGTCGTGCAAAATCGTTGGTGCTACCCAACTGAGAGGATGCAGAAGACGCTTCGAGAAAAATGTAAAAATAAACGTAGAATTGAAGCATCGATGGCTGAGGCATTCATCACTGAGGAGGTGGCAAACTTCGTGACAGCACACTACGAAGCCAAAAATCGTCATTTGCATAATCCGAAGCATCGGTACAATGCTGACGACCCTAAAAAGGTTGGATCCAACCTCAACCTATTCAAAGGGAATCTCACACCAGCCAGTGTTTCAAATCCAGTATCTTTGGATAACGAAGAATGGCAGACCATTTTGTTGTATATCTTCAACAACCTGATAGAAGTGCAGCCGTACATCGAGTAAGTTCTCGGTACATTGTTTCGCAACTTCTATTTCCTTTGAACTGCTCTTATTCCTGGATATTTCATATAGTCAATACGTCGCCATATTCTCGTATGGAGCAGTGATCCAAAAGGATTCCGTCGAAGAGTATGAGCTTCTCGCAAAGCAAGGAGGCGGCTATCCCGGTTTCATCTCTTGGTTCAAACAAACGGTAATTTCTATTAGACAATTTCATTTCATTCGCTAATTTGTGTGTAATGCAACAATCCTTTCATATTAAACTTGTAGGCTAATTCAGAGTATATGGATGCCGAATTGAGACAAGTCGCTAATGGTTTTGACAATAAGGTCCATTCATTTGACAAATACGACATCAACGGGTATTGCTTTCGTACCTATGGCAAAGAGCTATCTATGGCCGACAGAAAGTCTACAAATTGTTGTGTATCTGCGATCGGCGAAGGAGGTACCGAGTATTATGGGAGAGTTGAAGCAATTTATGAACTTCTATTCTATGGTGAAAACCCACCGAATGTCGTAGTCTTCAAATGTTATTGGTTTCAGCCGAAGGAGACTAGAAGGACTCATGAACATATAGGGCTAGTTGAAATTAACCAAAGCACCCATTTAGATGTTCCTGATGTCTATATTATGGCTCAACAGGCGACCCAAGTATTCTATCTACCGTGGGCCTGCCAAACTAATCCAAATCTGAAAGGTTGGGATGTCGTTTATGAAGTGCCGCCATGTGCTAGACTTTCTCCCCCAAAGGAAGAGGATTATGAACCTCACATTAACCCAGACACATATGAAGGAGAATTCTTCCAAGAGACACGTCTTTCCAAAAAGCGTTTCAAGAACCTCTATACTTCACCCCAAAACATTGAAGTAGACAGCAACAGTGAATCTGACATCACCCCAGAGGAGGAACAACAAGAGCCGGAACAAGAAGAGGTTACAGCTACGGATGACCTATCAATGCTTGACCGATTACGTCAAGGTGGCCTTCCACATGCACCTCTCCGCCGAGCATTGCTAGATAGTATGACGACACCGCCAGGCCCTTCTTCGTCGACCGCGGTGCCCAGCAGGGGACGAGGTAAGAAGAAGAGAGGAGGTGGAGCACGTGGTCTCGGGAGAGGAGGTAGGGTGACTGCTACGGCGCCTTCCTCGCCGCCACCCCCAGCTGTCTCACCCGAGCACATGACTGATAGGGTGGACTCATCCGAGGAGGAGGCTACACGGACTCCGGTCCACGAGCCTCCAGTCCACGGGTCTTCGGCCCACGAGTCTCGGGTCGATGGGCCTTCGGCCCATGAGACCCTGGAGGAGCACACGTCTGGATGGGGTACCTGGCCGGATCAGCCTAAGGAACCGAGTGGCCATGCCGATGATGGCGGGGAGCCGACTGATATTGAGGAGAAGGGGGTCACCGTCTACCAGCGTGGTTGTACACGGCTCCCGTCCGTGCCGGCGACCCACGAGCGGAGGTGGTTGATTTTCCCTGATGGGGAGAGGTAAGTGCATTTAATATTTTTGTACCTTCTGCATTCACATTTCTTTAAATAACTAATGCGTTGGCCTTGTCATGCTGCAGGGGTTGGGACCATAATCATAGTGTCCGCCGGCCCAACTCCGTCCTTGGAGTTCTTTGTCAGCAAAACTTCCCGGGGTTTGTCACGTTGCCTTGTGAGGGTCGGCTTCCAGAGCTTGGATTGAGTTGGGACCACTACTTGGCTGCCTCGGCCCCGCCGGGGGAGATTATCGACGGTGTCTTATGCAAGACGAGGGCAGACGTGGTGATCAGAAAGTTCTGGGTAATTTCTCCTTTACACAATTAAAAATCTTCAACTAGCTAGTTATTAATTGTACTAATCAATATTGTCTCATTTGATTGCAGACATTCTATAGGTGTGAGGAGGGATACGAGGAGGAAGCGGCAAATGTTATCGATAACGTCTGCAAGCGCCTACTACAGAACTTACGGCACGAGGCTCGGGTGCAGGCTGTTTGAGACTACTACGCCTCGCGTGGTATCAAGAATACCAAGCCGGCGTGCCGTGAGAAGTTCTTGAGTAAGGAGCGGTACATGAAGGTAATTCGTAAGGCCTTGTACTTACTCCCTTCATTTAGTAATTCATAGCCATAGCACTCAAGTTTCTATTTGCTAACTTAGGCCCTCCGAGATGGTGTGCGGATCGGATGGATTGTTGGGAGGTGTTGGTCAATGAGTGGTGCTCAAATGAATGGCTAGCCCTCCACAACGAGGCCAAGGACAAACATGCCCAAATGGAAGGTGTGCCACACCATCAAGGCAGCTCCAACTTATTTCAGTTCAGGCGGAACTGGGTATGTGGTTTGCTTCATGATTCATGCAATTCATTCATCATGCTAGCTTTAGCCCTTTAATTACTAATTAACTTTGTTTCTCTCTTTCAGGCACGCTACAATAAGGCGGATAAGGTGCCAGAGGTGTACGACCTGTATGCCATGGCCCACACTGGCCCTTACAAGAAAGTCAAGGCATTCTCTATGTCTGACCTCGATGATCCAAAGAACTTCACCAACATCTCCTCCCACGACAAGCTCGTGCAATATAGAGATCAGGGGAAGGCGAGGAAAGGGGAGGACTTTAACCCGAGCCAGGGTCCCATTGATACAGAGCTGCTGATGATATCTGGTGGCGGGAGGTCCCATGGCTCCATAGCCATGGAAGATGGACTTATCCATTGTCCTAGCACTCTCCTGGAGATCAAGGCGCGCCAGTCGAGCACCGCTCCTGAGATAAGGCCTCGTGAATAGCCAGTCCAACTCGCCTTCAAGGTTAGTTATATGTACTCAGCTATCTTTCTCCATTACATTGTGTGCGCTTCCATCAATGTTTACAAATGGTCATGTGAGTGGTGTTGTAGGCTACTATACAGAGTGAGAGAGATAGAATGGAGAAACTTCTAGCGGAGGCGGCGGAGAGGCAGCGGGAGTTGGAGGAGAGGATGACAAAGATGTTGGAGGAGGAGAGGGCACGGAATGACATGTAGGCAAGGGCCATGTACGAGCTCCTTGTGGTAAGTTTCTTTTGTAGATTAGCCAAAACATTCATGTAGTGTTTGTCTCATTACTAACTAGTATGACTGTGATTGTCAAAACCAAATGTGCAGTCTGTGTGTGAGAAGTCCGGTCAGACCGCTCCGCCGATGCCAGTGATTGCTCCTGGGACCACGGTGAGTTTAATTTGAATGGACATTACTTGCTAGTCTTAACATTTGAGTGTCATAATGCTAACGAGACATTGGAAATGATCATTGGTGCAGCGTAACTCCAGACAAGCATCACACGATCCTTCTCCAGCTACCGGCACGAGCCAGCCCGCTCCTACACCTCCATGATCACAGTAAGTTTCTCTAGTGTTTTTCTTAACAAATGCATAAAGACCTAGACTTAGCTTTATTTCCTCCAATATGCTTACCATAGTGACCTAGAGTTAGCTTCTTTTCCTCCAAAATGACTTAATAAGCTTACTGACCTCCAAAACCATCTATTTTACCTAAGTTAACTCTAAAACGATTTGTACTTAGCTTACTTATGTCAAAAATTGCATAATTAGCTTAGTTAGCTCATAAACGGTCCATTTTACCTAAGTTAGCTCTAAAATGACCCATTTTACCTTACTTAGCTTATAAATGATCCAGTTTATCCAAGTTAGCTCTAAAATGACCCATTTTACCTAGATTAGCTCCTAAATGATCCATTTTACCTACGTTAGCTTTAAAATGACCCATTTCACCTAGGTTAGCTCCAAAATGACCCATCTTACCTAGGTTAGCTGCAAAATGACCCATCACACCTAGGTTAGCTCTAAAATGATGCTTTTTACTAAGTTACCTCATAAACGATCCATTTTAACTAATTTAGCTCATAAACGATCCATTTCACCTAAGTTAGCTAAAAACGATCCATTTCACCTAAATTAGCTCTTAAATGATCCATTTCACCTAAGTTAGCTCATAAACGATCCATTTCAACTAAGTTAGCTCATAAATGATCCATTTCACCTAAGTTAGCTCAAAAACGATCCATTTCACCTTAGTTAGCTCAAAAACGATCCATTTCACCTTAGTTAGCTCATAAACGACCCATTTCAACTAAGTTAGCTCATAAATGATCCATTTCACCTAAGTTAGCTCAAAAACGATCCATTTCAACTTAGCTAGCTCAAAACGATCCATTTCACCTTAGTTAGCTCATAAACGACCCATTTCAACTAAGTTAGCTCATAAATGATCCATTTCACCTTAGTTAGCTCATAAACGACCCATTTCAACTTAGTTAGCTCATATATGATCCATTTCACCTAAGTTAGCTCATAAATGACATATACTTATTGTTCTAGTCTTCTTCTTGTTCTAGTCTTCTTCTTCTAGTCACCTATTTCTAACTTTCTTATTTGCCATTTTGTAGATTTCATTCACTTCATGGAAGCTAGCTTGCTATGATGGAGTGCTTGTTTTTTCTTTCATTCTCTTCAAGTATTCTTCTAGCTTGCTATGATGGAACTTGCTATCTTGATGAAACTTTGCATTGTAATATGTATGGATGGAACAATGTGTATGTGCAACTTGATGGAACTTGCTTATGTATGAATGGATGAAACTTATGTGCTGGATATGTGATATGTTTGTTGTTAAATAGCCCTGTGAAATATATCTATATATGTTTGCTGTGAAAATTGTTGGATTAAAAAAACAGAAAGAAAAGAGCCAATATGCAGGCTCTTTGTCGTCAGCCACCGACGGCAATGGGCTCTTTGTCGTCCGTGACAGACGGCAAAGAAGCCATGTGGCACCCAACTGTGCTTCCTAGGAGCTGACCCATTTGGTCACTTTGCCTATAGCGGCTGACGGCAAAGGCAGGACAAATTTTGCCGTCAGCGGCGGACGGCAAAGGCCTGCCGTGTAGTGACGTCTAGCTGACATCACTCGGCGGACGGCAAAGGCAGGACAAATTTTGCCATCAGCGGCGGACGGCAAAGGGCCGTTAGCCACCTAACGGACTAACATCGCAATTTTTGCCATCTTCTTTCTTTGTCGCCTGCTGCTGATGGCAAAGGCCCCTTTGCCGTCAGCCGCCTGAAGCAGACGACAAAGTAGCTCTTTGCCGGACCTTACTTTGCCGGAGCCTTTTGCCGTCTACGACAGATGGCAAAGACCTTTGCCGTCCGCCGTTCATGCCTTTGCCGTCCGCCGTGGCAGACGGCAAAGTAGCTGATTCCTGTAGTGCAACACTCCCAATCTATTCTACTCCCAGATGTTTTGAGGGTATATGGACATATATAGGCGAAAGAAGTCGGTCAGGGGAGCCATGAGGGTCCCACGAGGGTGGGGGGCGCGCCCAGGGGGGGCAGGCGCGCCTCCCTGCCTCGTGGCTACCTCGAAGCTTCCCTGATGTCTACTCCAAGTCTCCTGGATTGCTTCCTTTCCAAAAATAACTCTCCCGAAGGTTTCATTCCATTTGGACTCCATTTTATATTCATTTTCTTCGAAACACTGAAATATGCAAGAAAACAACAATTTGGGCTGGGCCTCCGGTTAATAGGTTAGTCCCAAAAATAATATAAAAGTGTATAATAAAGCCCATAAACATCCAAAACAGATAATATAATAGCATGGAACAATCAAAAATTATAGATACATTGGAGACGTATCAGCATGACAAAAGGATACAAAAACGTGAGTTTAATGTAGGTCATTATGTATTGTTATGCAACTCTCGTTTAAGATTTTTTTGCAGGAAAACTCCTCTCTAAATGGGAAGGTCCTTACGTCATCGAGGAGGTCTATCATTCCGGTGCCATAAAAATCAACAACTTCAAAGGCACAAATCCAAGGGTGGTGAACGGTCAAAGAATCAAACATTATATCTCAGGTAATCCTATAAACGTTGAAACTAATGTTATTGAAACCGTAACCCTAGAGGAGTATATAAGGGACACCTTCCAGAATGTTTTAGCCTATGGAAAGGAATAGGTGTGTGGTACGGTAAGTAAACCGACTCCAAAACAGTTCTAATAGCAACTTTTCTCCGTTTTGGAATATTTAAGAAAATAGGAAAATAAGAAGCAATCCGGAAAGGACATGAGGCATCCACGACGGTGGAGGGCGCGCCCTACCCCCCTGGGCGCCCCCCTACCTTGTGGGCCCCTCGTGTGCCCTCCAGACTCCGTTTTCTTGCATGATACTTCTTTTCGTCAGTAAAAATTCGTTATATAATCTCCCGAAGGTTTTGACCACCGTACCATGCAAATATCTTCTGTCTTTGTTTCGAGCTGTTTTTCTAACAGATCTAGATCGCCATGACGTCTTCAAGTGCCCCCATGGACAAGTTCTTTGAGAAGGTCATCCACCCCTACCTCACGGAGGTGCTGCAACACCCTCAAACCATTGAGATGCGTGAGGGTTTGCTGCACATCCGTGATGTTGAGGGACCAAGGAGGACCGGAAGCGTGGAGACAAGACTCGGAGCAATGGAGCAACAAGTTTTCAAGTGCCAGGACATGGTGGAACATGGACTCGATGCCAACCACATAATGATCACAGAGTTTACCAACAACACCAAGCTAGATGCCAGGAAAATCGGGGAGACCATCTTCAAGCTTCATAAGAAAATCGAGCATCTCCAAACCCAGATCTATGACCTGCAAAACCAAAACTGTGAGTATGAATATAGATTCAAGAGGATGAGTTTGGCTGCAGATTCGAGGATCTCGGAGACTCGATCATCCTTCTATGATGGTGAGCCTATGCCTTGGAAGATGGACGATAAGCCTACATCATCAACAACTCCAGCATCACCACCTCCGAGGAAGGAGACATAAACACATGGGTATGGGCACTCCCCTTGGCAACTGCCAAGCTTGGGGGTTGATATGTCTCCGTCGTATCTATAATTTTTTTATTGTTCCATGCCAATATTATACAACTTTCATATACTTTTGGCAACTTTTTATACTATTTTTGTGACTAAAATATTGATGCACTGCCCAGTGCCAGTTCCTGTTTGTTGCATGCTTTTTGTTTCGTAGTAAATCCATATCAAACAGAGTCCAAATGGGATAAAAACTGACGGAGATTTTTTTTGAATATATGTGAATTTTAGGAAGTGAAATCAACGCGATATGATGCTCGAGGGGCCCACGAGGAAGGGGGCGCGCCCTAGGGGCGCAGGCGCGCCCCTGACCCTTGTGGCAACCTCGCAAGGTGGTTGGTGCCCTTCCTTCGCCGCAAGAAAGCTAATACCCGAATAATAATCGTGTCCAAAATTCAGCCCAATCGGAGTCACGGATCTCCGGGAATATAAGAAATGGTGAAAGGGCAGAATCAGAAACGCAGAAACAGAGAGAGACAGATCCAATCTCGGAGGGGCTCTCGCCCCTCCCACGCCATGGAGACCATGGACTAGAGGGGAAACCCTTCTCCCATCTAGGGGGAAGGTCAAGGAAGAAGAAGAAGAAGGGGGCCCTTTCCCCCTCTCTTCCGGTGGCGTCGGAACGCCGCCGGGGCCATCATCATCACCGCAATCTACACCAACTCTTCCCCCCTCTATGCAGTGGTGTAACCCCTCTTTCACCCGCTGTAATCTCTACTAAAACATGGTGCTCAATGCTATATATTATTTCCCAATGATGTATGACTATCCTATGATGTTTGAGTAGAGCCTTTTTGTCATATGGGTTAATTGATGATCAAGCATGAGGGACCCCCGCTGTAGGGTTTGCAATATGTTCACGGTTTGCTTATGGTGGGTGGCGTGAGTGATAGAAACACAGACCCGAGTAAGTAGGTTGTTTGCGTATGGGAATAAAGAGGACTTCATGCCTTATAATGCTATGGTTGGGTTTTACGTTAATGATCTTTAGTAGTTGCGGATGCTTGCTAGAGTTTCAATCATAAGTGCATATGATCCAAGAAGATAAATTATGTTATCTTATGCCTCTCCCTCAAATAAAATTGCAACGATGATTATCGGTTTAGTTATCGATTGCCTAGGGACAAATAACTTTCTTGTGTGACAACAAGCTCTCTACTAAAACTAACTTAGTTGTGCCTTCATCTAAACAGCCCCTACTTTTTGTTTACACGCTCTTTATTATCTTGCAATCCTATCCAACAAAACCTACAAAGTACTTCTAGTTTCATACTTATTCTAGGTAAAGCGAACGTTAAGCGTGCGTAGAGTTGTATCGGTGGTTGATAGAACTTGAGGGAATATTTGTTCTACCTTTAGCTCCTCGTTGGGTTCGACACTCTTACTTATTGAAAGAGGCTACAATTGATCCCATATACTTGTGGGTTATCAGGGGAGTGCCCCGGTATCGTATCACCATCACACTTTTATCTTTACCGTTTTTCTTAGTTCGGTCCTTTTGGTTATATCTTGATCTAGTAGAATAAAGTTTTAGTATGATCTAGTTTTGAGTTTTGCTTTATGATCCTTCTATGTAATCAAGTCCATGAGCTATATATAAAAAAGATTAGTTCTGAGTCAAGGGCCTGATTATCTTGCCATGATCTGGAGGGAATAAAAATAAAAGAAAAGAGAAAGAACAAAAAGAAACAAAGAGATCATATGGATCTTATGGAGAGTAATGACTTCACATATGAAGAGTATGATGAGTAAAAGTTGTTGAGAGTTGACAAACATAGTTTTGGTCATCGTTGCAATTAATAGGAAGTAATAAAGAAAGAGAGGTTTTCAGATATAAATATAATATCTTGGACATCTTTTATGATTGTGAGCACTCATTAAAATATGACATGCCAAAAAGTTGACGTTGGACAAGGAAGACAACGTAATGGGTTATGTTTTATTACATCTGAAATAAATTATATTGTCATGGATCATCCAACATGTTGAGCTTGCCTTTCCCCTCATGCTAGCCAAATTCTTTGCACCAAGTAGAGATACTACTTGTTCTTCCAAATATCCTTAAACCCAGTTTTGCCATGAGAGTCCACCATATCTACCTATGAATTGAGTAAGATCCTTCAAGTAAGTTGTCATTGTTGCAAGCAATAAAATTGCTCCCTAAATATGTATGATTTATTAGTGTGGAGAAAATAAGCTTTATACGATCTTGTGATGTGGAAGAAATAAAAGCGATGGACTGCATAATAGAGGTCCATATCACAAGTGGCAATATAAAGTGACGTTCTTTTGCATTAAGATTTCATGCATCCAACCATAAAAACACATGACAACCTCTTCTTCCCTCTATGAAGGGCCTGTCTTTTATTCTTGTCTTATACTTCATACAAGAGTCATGGTGATCTTCACGGCGGCTGGGCGTCGGGCTGGAGCTCGGGGGAGGCCGGGCGTCGGGCTGGAGCTCCACGGCGGCTGGGCGTCGGGGTGGCACTCGACAGCGGCTGGGCGTCAGGGTGGTGCTCGACTGCGGCTGGGCATCAGGGTGGCGCTCGACGGCGGCTAGGAGATGGGGTGGAGCTCGATGGGGGCTGGGTGACAGGGTGGAGCTAGACGGCGGCTGGGCGACAGGGTGGAGCTCGATGGCGGCTGGGCGACGGGGTGGAGTGCGAGGACGCAAGGACAGCGGCTGGGGCGTCAGGGTCGAGCACGAGAACAACGATGATGGTGGATCGAGCGTGAGGGCGGCGGCGGCAGGCACGGGTAGGGTTATGGAGTTGCGTTTTTTATTGAGGTAGGAGCTGGCTAGATTTGGGGATATTTTGCATGAGCACGCCGAAAATTTCGCCTCCTCGCACCTAAATCTCGCGCCAAGTTTGCAACCTTCGGTCGATTGACACGTGTCAACCTACGCCGACACTTAATCCATGCACATACACCCTACATACGCTGAAACATTTGACGTCGCTAAGTGCGTATCTACGCCAAATGATAAGCTTTCAACCGCCACACATGTGCCGACACATGACGTGTTGTTAAGAAAACACTGACTGATACGTGGTGGCTTTGTGGTTGCTGACACTTACTGTGTCCACGTTGATTTATCTTCGCCGACACATGATGTGAAGACATAACTTAAAAGATACGCCAACAGTTATTTTATGGACACAGTAGACCTTTGCCCAGAGAATTGTGTCACCTAAGCTGCACCGTGGTGTAGTGACCTTTCCTTTTTACATTTTATACTTTGGCAATCACTGTGTGTTGGAAAGATCCTGATATATATAGCTAATTGGATGTGAGTTTTCATGAACTATTATTGTTGACATTACCCTTGAGGTAAAAGGTTGGAAGGCGAAACTATAAGCCCTTATCTTTCTCTATGTCTGATTAAAACTTCATACCCATAAATATTGCGTGAGTGTTAGAAATTGTGAAAGACTAAATGATAGTTGAGTATGTGGACTTGCTGAAAAGCTCTTATATTGACTCTTTCTGATGTTATGATAAATTGCAATTGCTTCAATGACTGAGATTATAGTTTGTTAGTTTCAATGAAGTTTCTAATTCATACTTGAAATTGTGAATGAATTGTTACTTTATCATAAGAAATCATATGACAATATATATATATGTTGCTGTTATAAGAATGATCATGATGCCCTCATGTCCGTATTTTATTTTATCGACACCTCTATCTCTAAACATGTGGACGTATTTTTCGATATCGGCTTCCGCTTGAGGACAAGCTAGGTCTAAGCTTGGGGGAGTTGATACGTCCATTTTGCATCTTGCTTTTATATCGATATTTATTGCATTATGGGATATTATTACACATTATGTCACAATACTTATGCCTATTCTCTCTTATTTTACAAGGTTTACATGAAGAGGGAGAATGTCGGCAGCTGGAATCTAGGCTAGAAAAGGAGCAAATATTGAAGACCTATTCTGCACAACTCCAAAAGTCCTGAAACTCCACGGAAGTCAGTATGAGAATATATAAAAAATATTGGGCGAAGGAATTACCAGAGGGGGGCCAACCACCATCCACGACGGTGGGGGACCCCTGGCAGCCTCCGGTGCCCATCTTTGGCTATATGAAGTCTTTCGCCCTGGACAAGAAGCAAGCTCTCGGGATGAAACTCCGCCGCCACGAGGCGGAACCTTGGCGGAACCAATCTAGGGCTTCGGCGGAGCTGTCCTGCCGGGGAAACATCCCTCCGGGAGGGGGAAATCATCACCATCGTCATCACCATCGATCCTCTCATCAGGAGGGGGTCAATCTCCATCAACATCTTCACTAGCACCATCTCATCTCAAACCCTAGTTCATCTCTTGTATCCAATCTTTGTCTCAAAACCACAGATTGATACCTGTGGGTTGCTAGTAGTGTTGATTACTCCTTGTAGTTGATGCTAGTTGGTTTACTTGGTGGAAAATCATATGTTCAGATCCTTTATGCACATTAATACCCCTCTGATTATGAACATGAATATTATTTGTGAGCAGTTACATTTGTTCTTGTGGACATGGGAGAAGTCTTGTTATAAGTAGTCATGTGAATTTGGTATTCGTCCGATATTTTGATGAGATGTATGTTGTCTCTCCTCTAGTGGTGTCATGTAAACGTCGAATACGTGACACTTACCATTATTTGGGCCTAGGGGAAGGCATTGGGAAGTAATAAGTAGATGATGGGTTGCTAGAGTGAAAGAAGCTTAAACCCTAGTTTATGTGTTGCTTCGTAAGGGGCTGATTTGGATCCATATGTTTCATGCTATGGTTAGGTTTACCTTAATACTTCTTTTTTAGTTGTGGATGCTTGCAAAAGGGGTTAATCATAAGTGGGATTCTTGTCCAAGGAAGGGCAGTACCCAAGCACCGGTCCACCCACATATCAAATTATCAAAGTACCGAACGCGAATCATATGAGCGTGATGAAAACTAGCTTGACGATAATTCCCATGTGTCCTCGGGAGCGTTTTCCTTTATATAAGAGTTTGTCCAGGCTTGTCCTTTGCTACAAAAAGGATTGGGCCATTTTGTTGTGCCTTATTTACTTTTATTACTTGTTACCCATTACAAATTACCTTATCAAAACTATCTATTACCGATAATTTCAGTGCTTGCAGAGAATACCTTACTGAAAATTGCTTATCATTTCCTTCTGCTCCTCATTGGGTTCGACACTCTTACTTATCAAAAGGACTACGATAGATCCCCTATACTTGTGGGGCATCATAGCCCAGTTGATGATAGCTGGGACAAAGTTAGTAGAGAAATCATTTCTGCAGGCAGTTACAGCTGCATTGACTGCCTGCTGTAGCCACTCATTTTTCTCCTCGGCTATTTTTTCGCGTCCTCGGCTGCTTTTTTCTCGAATGCAAGATTCACCTTATCGTCAATGTCCGCCTGACTAAACTTCTTTTTCCACTTCTTGGCCTTCGGGCCCTCATTGTAAAGCACCTTCCATGTATCATCGTCTCCGGCATCGTGCACACGTCCATATTGCGGCCGCTGGCCCAAAGGGAGTCTGTTAAGTTCGTTCAAGGCCCAGTTGAGAGGGATATCCCACTTGGGACTCATCAGATAAGTAGGGCTTTCGGCTGCAAGCTGGTGTTGCTTCTCCTATGGAAGGAATGTGAACCGTTTACGAATGTGTACTCGGCTTGATTTGGAGCTAAATGTAAGGTGGTAAAAGAATAATTACAGTGTTCTAATCAATCTCCTCGTGATCAGGTCCATGTAAAAAACCTTCTTTTCCTTATCCCACTTGTAGCGGACCCAGATGAAGTCACACTCCAAGGGGTTGGTGAACTTCGCGAAGGGGTCTGGGAGACCCGCGGCTTCACGTTCCGCGTCCTCCTTATCCCATATGGGCCTTTTACCGAGGTAGCCACGGCTTCCGAGGCGATGCTTCCCCGTGTTCCTTTGTTGAAGGCTCTTGAATTTCGCAGCCTTAGCCTTGGCTGCCTCAGTAGCGCAAGTGTCCTTGAACTTTTCAAACTCCTCTTCCGTAAGTGTCGGATTTTCCTCCAAAATATTGGACAGGGGTTCCTCAGCCTCAATAGTTCGTTTCACCCTCCCTTTCCAGGAGGTCAAATCATTGCTGAACAGGCCCATGGCGTGATTGTTAATCTTTTTCATCTTTGGATCATCCCACGGTTGTTCTATTCTATCATCCCGGTCGGCGAACTTGAATCTCTTGTGCAACTTTGTCAGGAGCAACTGCCTCAAATGTTCTTTACTCCTTAAGTCATCATCGTTGATGCTCGCTGAGGGAGTCCTGGATTAGGGGGTCTCCGGACAACCGTACTATATCCTTTGGCCGGACTGTTGGACTATGAAGATACAAGATTGAAGACTTCGTCCCATGTCCAGATGGGACTCTACTTGGCGTGGAAGGCAAGCTAGGAAATACGGATATGGATATCTCCTCCTTTGTAATCGACCTTGTGTAACCCTAGCCCCCCTCCGGTGCCTATATAAACCGTAGGGTTTTAGTCCGTAGGACAACATACAATCATACCATAGGCTAGCTTCTAGGGTTTAGCCTCTCTGATCTCGTGGTAGATCTACTCTTGTAATACTCATATCATCAGGAACAATCAAGCAGGACGTAGGGTTTTACCTCTATCAAGAGGGCCCGAACCTGGGTAAAACATCGTGTGCCATGCCTCCTATTACCATCTGCCTTAGACGCATAGTTTGGGACCCCCTACCCGAGATCCGCCGGTTTTGACACCGACATTGGTGCTTTCATTGAGAGTTCCACTGTGTCGTCGCCATAAGGCTCGATGGCTCCTTCGATCATCGCTAGCGATGCGGTCCAGGGTGAGGTTTTCCTCCCCGGACAGATCTTCATATTCGGCGGCTTTGCACTGCGGGCCAATTCGCTTGGCCATCTGGAGCAGATTGAGAGCTACGCCTCTGGCCATCAGGTCAGATTTGGAAACTTGAACTACGCGGCCGATGTCCGCGAAGACTTGATCTTCGACGGATTCGAGCCCATGCCGGACGCGCTACGCAGTCACGACGAGCAAGATGTAACTCTACCGTCGGCAGTGTTCGGGAGATCGCATCCGCAGCTACTCCGGTTTTTAACTTGGAACAAGTCATGCAATCCGAGAGCGGAGGGATGGACCCCGCCATGGAGGCCGCACTCTCAGCGGCGATAGAGCCAGATACTGACTTCACCCCCTATGAGAGCCGTGTCGCCGAACCACTGGATTCATCTACAGCCACGGACTTCGAACCGCTCATGTTCATGCCCGTCGAATCCGACTGGGCGCCGATCATGGAATTCACCTCCGCGGACATCTTTCAGCACTCACCCTTCAGGGATGTGCTAAATTCTTTAAGGCCCCTCTCCCTGTCAGGAGAACCTTGGCCGAACTATGTCCGGCTAGAATGGGATGGGACGACGATGAAATTCGCTGCCCACCCACCACCCACTTAGTAGCCACTATCGATGACTTAACCGGCATGCTCGACTTCGGCTCCGAGGACTTCGATGGTATGGATGAGAAGCCAGAGACGAACCGGAACCACCACCCACAGGGCGTTGGACCGCTACTTCATCACATGACGTATACATGGTGGACACCCCCAACAAAGCCAATGGCGACGAGAAAGCGGAGGATGACACCTCCAAGAAGCAACCCAAGTGCTAACGTCAGCGGCGCCGCCCTAAGTCCCGCCATAGCAAAAACAGCGATAACAATAGTCCACGTGACTCCAGAAAAGGCGACAACTGCACCACCCCGGTGGCAGAAAATGATCAAGATGCAAACAAAAACATAGTGCGGATCCGATGTCCGAACACGATGATGCCAAAGATAAGCATCATCAATCCCCGTCTAGGGAAGAAAACAGTCCGGACGATGATGCACCCATCATCCCGGAAACACACTTGGGGCAAGAGAACCTCCGCAGAAGGCTTACTGCCACAGCGAGAAGCCTAAAGAAACAGAAGCAAAGGCTCAAGGTCGCACAAGATACACTCAATAGCAAGTGGAACAAAGTAACAAAGTATGGTAGAAGCTACCACCCAAATAGCTATCCAAAGCACAAGCTATTACTGGAATTCAACGACGAGGCCTTAGAGGCCATACAGCCGATAAGTGATACGGCCAACCGGCCAGACCCACCACCCTGTGAATGCGATAGAGCGGCTAACAAAATCACGCATAAGTCAACACACGTTCTACGTGAGAACTTGCGTCAAAAATCTGGCGTGACCAGATCTATCTATGGATCTAGGTAGCCCACTACGGTACACAACTAGCACCGAACATTACAACCGTCCGAACACTGTGGCGCATCCCAATACATGGGTGCCGCACACCCACTATGTTTCACTGATGAGGTGCTGGATCATGAATTCCCAGAAGGATTCAAACCAGTGAACATAGAGGCGTACGACGGAACCACAGACCCTGGAGTCTGGATAGAGGACTTCATCCTCCACATTCATATGGCTCGTGGAGACGATCTCCATGCCATTAAATACTTGCCCCTCAAGCTTAAAGGGTCAGCTAGGCACTGGCTGAAAAGCCTCCTCGAAAACACAATTGGAAGTTGGGAGGAGCTCGAGGACGCTTTCCGGGCCAATTTTCAAGGGACTTATGTCCGACCTCCGGATGCACATGATTTAAGTCACATAATCCAACAATCCGGAGAGTCCGGCCGAAAGCTTTGGAACAGGTTCCTCACCAAGAAGAACCAAATAGTCGACTATCCGGACGCCGAAGCCTTAGCAGCTTTTAAACATAGCGTCTGAGATGAATGGCTCGCCAGACACCTCGGTCAAGAAAAACCGAGAGCAATGGCAGCCCTAACAAGCCTCATGACCCGCTTTTGTGCGGGCGAGGACAGTTGGTTGGCCCGTAGCAGCACCAGCGACCCAAGAACATCCGAGGTAAGAGATGGCAATGGTAAACCACGACGCAACAAAAACAAGTCTCGAAATAAAGAAGGTAGCCCAGATAATACGGCGGTAAACGCCGGATTCAGGGGCTCCCGACCAGGTCAGCAAAGAAAGCCTTTCAAAGGCAGCAGAGAAGGACAATCTGGCCTAAACAAAATTCTTGACAAGCTCTGTCAGATTCACGGCACCCCACAAACCTGCAAATCATATCCACAGAGAATGTTGGGTCTTCAAGCAGGCCGGTAAGCTAAACGCTGAACACAAAGGGGAGGAGACACCAAGCGAAGACGAGGATGAACCTCGCCAGCAAAGCGACAGAGGACAGAAAAAATTCCCACCGGAGGTAAAAATAGTAAACGTGATCAATGTGACAAGGAGGAGAAGCAATCACGCACTCTGATGCACACGCGCCATCGAGCCCGTCACCCCTAGGTCCAGCCCCTGGTTGGCCTGCCCGACCACTTTTGATCATACGGATCACGATACACATATCCGGCACGAAGGACTGACGGCCTTGGTGTTAGACCCAATAATAAATGGGTACTATTTCACAAGGGTCCTCATGGACGGCGGTAGTGATCTCAATCTGATATATCAAAACACAGTCTGCAAAATGGGGATAGACCCGACACAAATATGCCACAGTAATACTACCTTCAAGGGAGTAATAGCAGGCCAAGAGGCCCACTGTACGGGCTCTCTACTACTAGAGGTGGTATTCGGTTCTCCCGATAACTTCCGAAGTGAAATGTTAACTTTTCACATCGCTCCATTCTGAAGTGATTTTCAAGCACTACTCGGAAGGGCGGCTTTCGCCCGTTTTAACGCAATACCGCATTATGCTTTTCTCAAGCTCAAGATGCTCGGTCCATGAGGCGTCATTACAGTTAGTGGAAATACCAACCGTTCTTCACGTACGGAAGAGGACGTGGAGGCTCTAACAGCCGCACACTAGACGGCCTCACCAACCATAAAAATGGCAGGTCGTCAAGACCACGGACACGGTTGGACGAGTCCGGCGTTCCATCATACATGTATAAGATTGGTTTTCAAACCCTCATAAAGTGATACCAGGGGCTTCCCGCGTGTAATCAGGGCCAGCCCGGCTCAACTAGGCTTCTCTGGAATTCTGATAACTCATTCTTCTTTTCGGCACGGCAACTTTCATCTAAGTTCTTTCCTTTTTGCAGGTTACAATCGTGCTACACCCATCCAGGACACGGCACAACGGAGACACAGGCGCAAACGTGCAGCAGGGACCTGCCAAAAGGTTTCTTTTTAGATTAAGGCCATGCGTAAACCTTTTTTACTGTCTCTTGTTGCTCACATCCTCCGGATACTCCACACAACCGAGAAGGATGCCGGCGTTATTGGCATGTGGCCACGCCAGGATTTTGTACGTACCTGGACACATGGGGTTTCTTATAAAGGGCATTGTTTAGCCCGGTATATGTTATAAATACCAAACACCTTAGGGAGTGTTCGGCGTCGCGAGTTTGGCCCTATATGCATCAACTCCGAATCATGTCTTTGGTCAAATGTTGGGTTTGCCCGGCTCCCACATTTTGGTACCTTACGTTCCGTTATATCGGCTAAGGTAGCACTGGGAGAACTACTGTGGTTGTGCCCTGGTTCATCCGGATGAGCACCTTAGTAGAAAAAGCCAAAAACTGACTGTCATGATACAGCGAGAGACTGGTCAACCACTCGATGACTACTCGGAATCTTCGGGATTCCTCCGCATTAACGAAGGGCCGTTTCCCGGTCATGTATGTACGCGCACCATATTCAGACAAGCGCAGAAGTACCAGGGGTGCTATAGTAGCCCCACTGTCAAACTCCTATGGCTAAGTGAAAGTGTTAAAGCAATATAGTCAGATTGCCTTGTTCGCTACGCTATCACCTCCTTAACGGACCAAGACATTGGATCAAGTGTGGATATGCATCTTTTGCGAACACCCCCGCATTATATGCGTGGGGGCGGAAGCCGACGGCTGCAAACTTTCAGGTTATATACCTATATACATAAACGGCCGCACAGGAGGCATCATAGTACTTTCGGGCAAAAGTATAAATACAGCCTTGATTAATTCAGAAAAACATTGTTTGTACAATGGGACTACATGTCACTGGAAAATAATATTGTTCAAGCACTAAGCCTCTATCGAACGAGCGCCTTCAAGGACCTCTTCAAAGTAGTGCTCGGCAGCTACTCGGCCTATGGCCGAACCCTGTGTCGCAACAGTGGTGGCCGCCATCTCCGCCCAGTATGTTTTGACACGGGCAAGGGCCATCCGCGCACCTTCTATGCACGCTGACCTCTTTACAGCATCGATGTGTGGAGGAATTGTTGCACTAAGCTAAAGTAGCTACTCGGCTTTGGCCCTCCCGGCCACAGGTGATCCACAACGGACCTCATGGCAAGTCCGGACAACCTATGGAGCTCGGCCCAACCGGTCAACTGCTCATTCAGCAGCAGCAGACGGACTGGAGCGTGAAACTATGACCAGAACAGCTTCTCCACTTCGGGACCTTTCTTATCCTTGAAGTACTCGGCTGCATCAGCAGCACTTGCAACCAAATCCATGTACTCATCCGCAGAACTCCATAGCCGGTCCAGAGGAGCATACTTCGGATCTCCGAAGTTAGTCCGCAACAAGAAGGGCTTCCCAGACACGATAGCTGCAGCTTGATTCAGCTCCTCCTTCGTCGCTCTAATTTTGGAGCAAGCTTCCTTGGCAGCCACCCGGGCCTTCTC
This sequence comes from Triticum aestivum, assembly GCF_018294505.1. Classification (NCBI taxonomy): domain Eukaryota; kingdom Viridiplantae; phylum Streptophyta; class Magnoliopsida; order Poales; family Poaceae; genus Triticum; species Triticum aestivum. The sequence continues at coordinate 228,032,589 of NC_057797.1, forward strand.
CAGGTCCGTCGCTTTCGCCCGGTCTTCTTTTTCAAGAAGCCAGTAACGGTCAGCGGCATCTTTTAACTCTACAGCCATCTTGGCTATTTTTTCTTGCTCTCGCAATGCGAGGCCTGTTCGGCCCTTAACTCTTCGACCACCTTTAAAGCAGTCGCGTTGCTACTCCTCGCTTGCTCCTTGGCTCGGGCAAGCTCCGCCAGAAGGGTCTCCACGGTGGCAGCTCCATCTGCAGTCACAACATACTAAAGATATTGGCATCATGCTGCTCTTACTATGTGACGATCACCAGAAAAATAACTCACCATGTGCCTCGTCAAGCCGCTTGTTGACAAGCACGATGTCGGCATCTGCCGCATCCAGCTACCGCTTTAGTTCAGCAAACCCATCAGTCCGGCTAGCCACCGGAGCTTCAACCACCTGCAGATAAAGGCGGTCTGGTTATTACTTGGGACTATGATCCTTTGTTTGCCGCCGTTCTCGATGACAACCAGAGTCTCAGGGGCTACTATCTGCATGAGCATACCTAGTGTATGCAGTACTGTTAAAGGCATACATTGTTTCATGTACCTCGAAGCCTTTCAATAGACTCATAAAAGCTTCGTGCAAACCGCTTTCAGCGGATGAAATCCTTTCAATCACCGTACCCATTAGCGTACGATGCGCTTCCGAGATGACAGCTTGCCCCAGAACATCCTTCAGCACGTCTGACTGCACACTATACGGACACTTGCTGTCGCTCCCCTCAGGAGCCGGATACTGGGGATGTCGGGCAGCCAAAGGGTTATTCTCTAGCCCTAGTGGATCCGGAGATACCCTTCGCGACGACACTTCAAGGTCGCCCGCTTCTGGAGTTGGGGAGTCCGGGGGAGGCGTTTCGCTCTCCATCATCTCCGGAAGAAGATCCCCCGAAGATGAACTCTGTCGAGAAGGGCTGCGATCCGGACTACAATTTATAAGCATCAATTGTTGTCTTCGGAAGTAAGATAGGATATCTTCACTATTAAGTACCTTTTGATTACTTATAGCTCGGTAGAGGGTTGATCCCCGCGCGGACATTGTGTGGCAAGAATACCCTCCGAGGCAGGACCCTCTGGCGGAGATTTCTTATCCCGTTTGGAAACCTTAGTTTCCGAATCTTCAGAGGTAGTCCTCTTCCTTCCCCGGGGAGGGAGAATGTCAGATTCTTCCCCTTGGTTACCCTCCCTCGCGGAGGCGCTCATTCCTTCAATTGGAATAGGTAGCGGCGGAGGCCCACTTTCGCCCTCTTTATTCCCCCCTTCATCTTCTTTTGAGGGCACTAGACGAGGTGCTGGCTCGAGCATCTTTTCCAGCACCGGATTGTCCAAGCCTTCAGGAAGGGGGGCCGAACACTGGATCATCTTCGCCTTTGCTATCCAGTCCTGGTCAAAGAGTGATTCGTTAGAATGATGTCATGATAAACAAAAGGACAATGTGTTCGGCCAGGGGAGTGCTTACTTGGGCAGCGGGGCGGTTGCAGCTCAGGCCCACGTCCTCGGTAGTGTCCAGACACTCTATTTGGGGTCCGAAGAATGATTTGTACATCTCCTCGTGCGTCATGCCGAGGAAATGCTGAATAGTGCGTGGTCCTTCCGGGTTGAATTCCCACACGCGGAGGGGCCGGTGTTTGCAAGGCTGCACTTGACGAACCAGCATAACTTGCATTACCATAACCATACTGAAATCTCCCTCGAAGAGATCTCGGATATGGCTCTGCAGTATGGGCACGTCCTTGGATGGACCCCAGCTCAGCCCCCTGCTGATCCATAACATCAGTTGTGGTGGGGGGCCTGAGTGAAAGGTGGGGGAAGCTACCCATTTGGCGCTTTGGGGAGCTGTGACGTAAAACCACTCCCGTTGCCACAATCCGAACACCTATGGAAAGGAACCCTTGGGCCATGGAGCGTCAGCAATTTTGCTTATTAAGGCACATTCGCACGCTGCGTACTGCCCCTCGATCATCTTCGGCTTCACATTGAAGGTCTTGAGCCACAGGCCGAAGTGAGGGGTAATGCGGAGGAAGGCCTCACACACGACAATAAATGACGAGATGTGAAGAAGGGAATCCGGGGCCAGATTGTGAAAATCCAGCCCGTAATAAAACATAAGACCGCTAACAAAGGGATCCAGAGAGAGGCCTAGTCCTCGGAGGAAGTGGGAGACGAACACAGCGCTCTCGTTGGGTTCGGGAGTAGGGACGACCTGCCCTCGGGCGGGCAGCCTATGCGAAATTTTGGCGGTCAGATATCTGGCCTCCCTCAACTTCTTGATGTCCACCTCCGTTACGGAGGAAGGCACCCACCAGCCTTGAAGGCTGGATCCGAACATGATTGAAGGTCCGAAGCACCTGACCCGAGCTTTGGGTGTTAGAACTCGAGGCGGGGGAGGGATTCGATTGAGCACAGGAGGGAAAAAGAAAAAGCCTTGTCCCTTTATAAAGGGGATGAATATCAGGCGCCCTCCTCGTGGCCGTTCGAGACTTACCTAAGATCTAGGAGTCATACCAACAGGCACGGTTGGGTTACCCACGTTTGTATTGATGAGAATCTCGTGATAAGGGGAACACGATCTCTGCTTTGACAAGACGTGTCAAGAAACCGCCTCGCGTTATGTGTGGGTCTGGTTAAAGAAAAACGGTTCTAATAATTACCGGGCCGTGGCATGATGTCATGCTGCCAAAACACGTCAGCAGATTAGATTTGTGGAAATATTATTCTCTCTATGGTTGTATGTGGAACTTATTTTGCAGGGTCGGACATTATCCTTGTATTCAAACTCTTCCATAGTGTATTCGGAGGAGGAACCCGCCTTGCAATGCCGAAGACAACACTGCATGCCGGACTCATCGTCATTGAAGCCTGGTTCAGGGGCTACCGAGGGAGTCCTGGATTAGGGGGTCTCCGGACAGCCGGACTATATCCTTTGGCCGGACTATTGGACTATGAAGATACAAGATTGAAGACTTCTTCCCGTGTCCGGATGGGACTCTACTTGGCGTGGAAGGCAATCAAGGCAATACGGATATGGATATCTCCTCCTTTGTAACCGACCTTGTGTAACCCTAGCCCCCCTCCGGTGCCTATATAAACCGGAGGGTTTTAGTCCGTAGGACAACAATCATACCATAGGCTAGCTTCTAAGGTTTGGCCTCTCTGATCTCGTGGTAGATCTACTCTTGTAATACTCGTATCATCAAGAACAATCAAGCATGACGTAGGGTTTTACCTCTATCAAGAGGGCCCGAACCTGGGTAAAACATCATGTCCCCTGCCTCCTGTTACCATCCGGCTTAGACGCACAGTTCGGGACCCCCTACACGAGATCCGCCGGTTTTGACACCGACACTCGCGCATTCCCGTAGGATGCATCCTACTTGGTTCCCATAGCACTTGCGAGGTTCTTCCGGCTCTAATGGCTCAAACCTGCCAGGTGCCATCTTTGTGATCACTAGTCGTCCAATGCCGAGTTTGTTAGGTTTTCGTATCCTCTGCTTCTTCTGCTTCTTCTTTTTGGTAGCGGCATCGGCGCCAGTACCTTCCCCGCCGGTATCTTCCCCGCGAGTACCTTCCCCGCCGGTCTCGGCGCCGCCATCAGTGCCGGTGCCTTTGGAGTCGATGTCGGCGTCAGTACCATTATCGAGGCCGACCTGCAAACCTTGACGTTGCTTAGTAGACAAAAAGTCGAGGTACTCTTGTTCACCCTCATAATCCATCTCGTCTCCATCTTGGTCAGAAGGCCCGGTTTCTTCATTATTCAACATGTTTCCTATGATTAAGTCTCCTCGTTTAATTCTAAAACTATAAAAAAATGAGAAATGACAAAAAAAGATCTATGTTTGCCGGAATGTCGTTTCCCAGCAACTTCTGGCACTCAATATGCCTACTTTCTAGCACAAGTCATGCCAAAATTCATGGAAAATTTCGGCATGACCTTTGCTAAAAAAAATGGACATATCGAGCGCCTGAAATTCACCGGAACGAAAATGAATCAACATTCCGGCAAAACATAGGCCACTCGGATCATTTACCCTGCACATAATCATCATTTTCCAAATATGACATGTCCCAAACATCACATGTCCAAATGACATGTCCAAATTCCAAATATGACATGTCCAAATCACATGTCCACATATCACATGTCCGCTTCAAATTTGCATATAAAAGGAAGAAAATATAGAACTAGAAGAAAAATATAGCACATGTCCAAATCACATGTCCACATATCACATGAAACTAAATTCGGCCTACCTAAATTTGAAGCTAAAAATAGCAACAATTGCTTAAACGAACTAGCACTATAATCAATTCTGTTTTTTCTTTTAACTACACCTAAAACACCTAACCCTAAATTTCTGTCCTAACTAAAACCTAAATAGATAACCTAATTAACCTACTTCCCTAACTGAAACCTAACTAAATTAACCAAAGAACCCTAGGTAGCAGAGAGAGGAGGAGCGGTGGGGGGCTTACAGAGGGTGCAGGGGCAAGGAGGCAGGCTCGACAACGGCTGAGGTTGGGAGGTCGGGGGCGAGGGCGAGGTCACTGGGGTCGGGGGCTCGGTGGTGAGCATCGGGGCCAGGGTTGGGGGCGAGGGCGAGGACGCCGGGGTCGGGGTCAGGGTCGTGGGCGAGGGCCAGGGTCGGGGGCGAGCGCCGGGGCCGGGGTCGGGGGCGAGGGAGAGGTCGCCCGGGTCGGGGGTTCAGGGGCGAGCGCCGGGACGGGGGCAAGCACTAGGGTCGGGGGCGAGCACAGCAGCGCGGCGAAGGTAGGGCTCTGGCGGCGACGAGTGGGGAAGAGAGAGTGGGGATTTTGGGGAAGAAGCAGAGGCGGGAAGAAGCAAAGAGTGGGGATTTGGGGGGTTAAGTGAACATAGCAGCAGCGTGTTTCGGAAAAACGTGCTATAGCTAAGTTAGCTATAGCATGTTTAGCCAAAAAGCGATGTTGCTATCATAGGTAGCTATAGCAACTTTATCCAAAATGCGTTACTGCTAGTTTGATTAGCAATAGCTCTTTTTCAGAAAAGCGCTACTGTAAAACCAGTACCTATAGCAGTTTTCCCTGTTTGTTTCCTCTATTTTCTTTTCCTTTATTTTTTCTCCCTTTTCTTTTCTTTTATTTTCTTTTCCTTTTTTGAGAGCGGGAACGAAGGGAAGATGATAAAATGTATATAACTAAGGCAATATATATTGCATCATTTGATGGTTAAGTATGTGTATATGAAATAGGAACATATATATTACATCATTTGACCCATGCATAACGGTTAAGTGTGTACACAAAATAGGAGCATATATATATTACATCATTTGACCGAGAACGGTTCCTCAGCGTTGACATTTTTGTTTTTGAATGAGCTTCTTTCACTTCTTGTTCGTTGAAGAATAATTGAGCCCCTCATTGTGACTTTTCCTTTTTCATGGAGTACGATCTTTCTTAGGTAATGCAGTATTGATTCTTATTTTGACATATACTTCATCGTCGTCATCATCTTCCCTCACTGGGTTGCCGTACTGGTCGTAGTCTTCCTCGTTGGCGACTCCATCCATTCCAATGATGTTCCTTTTGCCTCTCCTCACGACAACACGACTGGGATTGCACGGGTCGGTTATGAAGAAGCATCGTGTCACGTGCTTGGTGTGTACCCATGGCTCGTTTTTTGCAATAGCATTCACGGTAGCACTCTTGGCGTCGGGTATAGTCATGGTAGTGAAATACCGGCTTTCTCTTTCGACATTCTTAGCCCATCTCACATGGAACATCGTCGCGTTGTGCAGTACAGAGTAGTCAAGCTCCCAGATCTCCTCGACCGTTCCGTAAAATCTCTCAGTTGCGCCGTTGTCGTTGCCGGTCATGCATTCCATCGTCACCCCTGAGTTCTGATCATCATTGTCCATATCTTTGGCCTCCATGTAGAACGTGTATCCGTTGATATTGTATGCCTTATAGGTGACGAGGTTGGGCGAGGGGCCATGTGCTAAGGCGTATATGAGCAATCCGTCCTTAGAGCCCTCTTACGGGGGATTAGCAATAATATGCTCTTTGAACCAATGCAGGAAAGTTGAGTTGTGCTCTCTAGTAACTTCGGTCCGTCCTGCATACCCCGCGGTCACGACAATTCTTTGCGATAATTTCTTTGTGCAGTGCCACAAAAGGATCTACCTCATCTAGGTGTTGTAGCACTACCAAGTTTGCTATGTCAAAGTCATTGCGTCGATCTGATTATGCCACGTGGAGTTCCCTGCGACCATTGGAGTGACCTTCTCCTTCGAGCCTCCCATCATGCTTGTTAATGGGCAAACCAACACCAAAACCAAGCGACTGGTCTGCGCCATATAGAAAATTCTCGCAGAAAGAGATGCACCCTTGTGTCAGATAGCCCTGTACGATGCTTCCATCCGGACGGGACATGTTACGAATGAATCCTTTGATGATCCCATTCATCCTCTCAAACGGCATCATGTTGTGCAGGAATGACGGCCCCGGGTCTATTATGTCGTCCACAATATGGACACACTGATGCACCATGACATCAAAGAACGCGGGCGGGAATTACATCTCAAGCTCATTCAGTATCACAATGATCTCTTCATGTAGCCTTCAAAGCTGCTTCTCACTGATTGACTTTCGAGAGATGACGTCGAAAAAGTTGCAGAGACCAATAAACATGTCACAGACGTGCTTGTCCATTATCCCTCTAAGGGCAACAGGTAGTATCTGCGTCATCATCACATGAAAGTCATGGGACTTCATCCCGCTGAACCTCTTCTTGTTCGTGTCTAGATATCTGCTTATCTTGCCACAGTAACCGGAACTAACTTTGACTCCTGTAAGGCACTTCAAGAATTGATCGATCTCAGCCGGACTTAAGGTGAAGCAAGAAGGGGGCAATAATCATCTTCCTTTACTTTTTTCCCTTCTTCTCCCGCACCTTTGTCTCCATCTCTGTCTCATCTGACTTTTTACGGGGCGGCATGTGTAGATCTTCCCTGATTTTCAAATCTTGCAAGTCTTTTCTTGCCTTCGTCCCATCCTTGGTCTTATCTGGCATGTTCATCAGTGTCGCGAGCAAGCTCTCAAGGACATTCTTACAGATATGCATTTGATCAAGGCAATGAGGTGTGTCGAGTTTGTGCCAGTACTCCAAGTCCCAGAACACAGACCTCATCTTCCATACCTTTAGTAGCGGCTTCGATGCCTTTTTCATCGTCTTTCCCGGCACGGGGCACTGTTCCTAGTTTTTCAACAGCTCATCGATTTCGGCGCCACTCCGCTTACGTGGAGGTCCTCGATGCTCAGCATGACCATTGAATAGATCTCCATGGTTTCTCCACGGGTCATCCTGATCAAGCCATCTTTGATGCCCCATGTACACGATCTTCCCAGACCCGCCATCTTTCCTTGACGTTAGCTGCTGAGACGTCGTATCATGTATGCACCCGTGCATCCGCAATATCCATGGCACAGCTGGCATGCGACATATCCGTAACCGAGATAGTCGTGCACCGTCGTGATGAGCACGGCTCTCATGTAGAAATACTTGCCTTTGCTGGCGTCCCATGTCTTGGCCAGTGTTTTCCATAACGTGTCTAACTCCTCTTGAAGTAGACCCAGATACAGATTAATATTATTTCCTAGTTGTTTTGGTCCTTGAATCAGCATGCTCATGTGAATGTACTTTGACTTCACGCACAACCAGGGGGAGGTTGTACATCCATACAAACACGGGCCATGTGCTATGGTTGGTGTTCTGGTTGCCAAATGGATTCATGCCATCGGTACACGTGCCGAGCACGATGTTCCTTGCATCACATTCGAAATACCGATAGAAGTCGTTCAACGCTCTCCACTGGCTTCCATCCTTGACGTGTCTCAGCTTCAGATCATCTCCATCGTTGGGCTTCTTCCTCTCCGCGTGCCAGCGCATGAGCTTTGCTTCCTTGGGATCTACGAAATACCGCTGGAGACGGGGAGTGATCGGTAAGTACCATACAACTTTCTGGGGAGATTTCTTCCCAGCCTTCTTGTATTGAGAAGCATTGCACACCGGATAGCTTGTTTTTTCCACATGCTCCTTCCGATAAATTATGCAATCGTTGATGCATGCATGGTATCTAACATGCGGCAGATCAAGAGGGAACACGATCTTCTTGGCCTCATCCACACTAGTAGGACATAGTTCCCCACGGGAAGAACATCCTTTAGGTACTTGAGATGCTCATCGAGGCTAGTGTCGGTCCATTTGTTTTAGCCTTCGTCTTTAGGAATTGGAGCGTGAAACTCAAGTGGGTCACCTCAGGATTGCAACCATCATACAATGGAATGTTCGAGTCTACCACCAGTTGCTGCAGCTTAGCCTCCTCTCTAGAAGCGGCTCTCTCAGTACTCCTATCCTTGCAAAGCAGTTCTTGAACATGAGGATACAACACGATTGAACTTAGTGCCGACAAACTCTGTGGCGTGGAGTCCACGTTCTCTCCGCCGCCATGTCTGGCACCTTCTCCTCCGCCATGTCCGGCCCCTTCTCCGCCGCCATGTCCAGCCTCTTCCCCGCCGCCATTATCGATCATCTCTTCGTCTTGCCCCGTGTTGTCATTGCCTGCCCTATCGGCGTCCTCAACATCACCATCCTCATCTTCAATTATCCACGGAGTATAGCCATCCATGAAACCAGTCATGAGTAGGTGCGCTTTGACACGACCATCGTCATAGCGGTCGAGCCAAACTATTCCTTTGCATCTTCGACACGGACATAAAACCTCTGACAGGTTATTTTTTTTCATGTCCTACACCACCGACCGCAACCACCTGTCCACCATCGTTCCACTGACCATCATGAACGTCTGCAAGGTAATAATAAACAAATTGATTATAAAAGTGTGTGCATGCATCATAGTCATACAAAAATTCGACATGACCTTCCCTAAAAATAGGACATATAGATCTAGAGTTTGCCCGGAATTCGCCGAAACGAAAATAAATCGACATTTCGGCAAAACATAGGCAACTCACATGCACAATTCGGCGTCAAGTCATGCCACACAAACAATTTCCATCATATCGCCTGATTAATTATGTCATATCGCACACGCATACACATATTTCCATTCTTGCAAAAGCATGAATTTTTAGTGACCTATCTTGAGATTGGTGGAGATGATGATGTACGTGTATATAGTAGGGAGATCAAAAGTGGAAAAAGCTCTTCTTGACAAAGTGTAGGATCGAGAAGACGTGTATAGAGGGGGGGTGATTAGACCCTCAACAAAGAAAAGTAGAAGTTTTTTATTTCTTTAAGTTAGGTGGAGTTTTAGCATAAGTTTAAACATTCACAATACATTTTAAGCAAGCATGTCAAGAGTATATGAGCAGCGGAAAGTAAAGCATGCAACTTGCAAGAAAGTAAAGGGATGGGATTGGAGTATGCAAACTCAATTGGAGACACAGAGATTTTGGCGTGGTCCCGATAGGTGGTGCTATCGTACATCCATGTTGATGGAGACTTCAACCCATGAAGGGTAACGGTTGCGCGAGTCCATGGAGGGCTCCACCCACTAAGGGTCCATGAAGAAGCAACCTTGTCCATCCCACCATGGCCATCGCCCATGAAGGAGTTGCCTCACTTGGGTAGATCTTCACGAAGTATGCGCTCTCCGTGCCCTTACAAACTCCTTGGTTCAACTCCACAATCTTGTCGGAGGCTCCCAAGTGACACCTAACCAATCTAGGAGACACCACCCTCCAAAAGGTAATAGATGGCGTTTTGATGATGAACTCCTTGCTCTTGTGGTTCAAATGATAGTCTCCCCAACACTCAACTCTCTCACACAGATTTGGATTCGGTGGCAAGATGATATGAGTGGAAAGCAACTTGGGGAAGGCTAGAGATCAAGATTCTCGTGGTTGGAATGGAATATCTTGGTCTCAACACATGAGTAGGTGGTTCTCTCTTAGAAAATGTATGCTGGAAGTGTAGGCACATTCTGATGGCTCTCTCTACCAATGAAGAGTGGGTGGAGGGGTATATATAGCCTCCACACAAAATCTAACCGTTGCACACAATTTACCAAACTCGATGGGACCGAATCATGAAACTCGGTTAGACCGATTTAGTTCAAAATGTGAACGTTAGGATTTTCGGTGGGACCGATATGATCAACTCGGTGGGACCGACATGCTAGGATTAGGGTAAAACCCCAACTCGGTTTGACTAATTACACAAACAAAGTGGGACCGATTTTGGTAATAAGAAAAATAGAGAGTTGGTCAGGCAAACTCGGTGGGACCGATTGCATATCACGGTGAGACCGAAATTATTGCAACAGGTAATAGAGAGTTTGCAAGCCCATCTCGGTGAGACCGAGATCCCATCGATGAGATCAAACTGATTAGGGTTTGTCGGTGTACAAAAGTAGGGGCTCTTCTTTTGACCCCTTTACTTGTGCACGGGCAGTCAGAGCCGCGCGCCACGGCTACACTTAGTAGGGCAGAGGAGGGAAGCCGGAGAGAAGCCGAAGCACGAGACAACCAAGGCAATGCCAAGACCAGAAACACAGGAGATAAAGAGGGCAAGGTGGACTCCCTCGGCAAGATCCTTGCCGAGGCAGCCTCCGCAGCCCCGGCAAGAGCCTTGCCGGGGCAACTTGCCCGATGCCAGCGGAGCAAGCCACCCTTGAGCCCACAGGCTCCAACCCAACCAACTACATTGGTACCAAGGCTCGGGAGGCGCCTCTGTGGTGGCATGCAAATCTTCGTCAAGATCATAAACATGTGAGATCAGATGAGGACCAGAAAACGGCGACCCTCGGCGAGATCCTAGCCGAGGAAATCCACAAGGCCCCCGGCAAGACTGCAACTCCACGGCAAGACCCTTGTCGGGCCCCAGGCAAGACCCTTGCCGATGGCATCAGCAGGGCCAGTGCCACGCCCGCACCAGCCAAGACACCACCACCGTCCCCAAGTAGCTGCTAGCTCAACTAGCTGGGCAGGCACCTGCGTGGCGACAGGCGGCCTCTACACCGACTCAGCAAGCACCTGTGTGGCGGCATGCGACCCTTCATGAAGGGTCCACCACCGCACCAGCCCAGCAGCCAGCCAACGTGGCGCCGTGATGCCTCATCAGCTCAGACGCATGTCAAGGCCAGGAGAGGTGGCGACGACTGGGACGTGCTTCCCTGGCGTCCCGATAAAGCAAGGGGGGCACGTCGGCAGCGCATTAAATGTGTTTGTCCTACGGTCCCAGAGGATAGGCTTATCGACTGTAGACCTTTTCACCTCCTGTCTGCCACTGTGGGAACCCCTTTTCCCTATAAAAGGAGGCCCGAGGCGACTAGGGGAGGGATTCGGCTCTTTTGGGCAAGTTGCACCCCGTAGTTAGCTCAAGAACACAAGAACACTCAAATACATCCACTAAAGCAGGACTAGGGTATTACGCATCTTCGCGGCCCGAACCTCGTTAAACGATCTGTGTGCTTCCTATCAGACCCGCTCTTTTCATAACCTTGCGCTCGCCAACCGTAGCAGGGATCCCAGTGACCCCATAGGTGTTGTTTCCACCGATATCTCTGGCGTGCCAGGTAGGGGGCGCAGTTGTGAAAATCTGGTGTGGCGGTCCGCCTAGCGGTTCTTCATCATCATGGCTCCCAAGAAGAAGAAGGCCACGGCGGTCGGTTCGTCGGGAGCCGGACGGCCCATACCGGTGCGGGCAAGTAGCGGACAGGACCCGAGGCGCGGCCCGCGAGCACCAACATCGCTCTGGCAGTCAGAGCCTGGCGAGCAGCGTCGTTCGTGCGCAAGGCGATGGATTGCACGCTGCAAAATCCAGAGACGTCGCCGCAGGCGGTGCGGGACCCTCCGGGGGGTCGCCGTACCACCTACGAGCGGCGCGGTGGCCTCCAAGACGCCCAACCCGGCGCCCACAGCGCGCTCTTCCCAGGTTGTGCGCGACGAGAAGCGTCATCACGCCGGTGACCCTGGACACCGTCGTGGGAAGAGTCTTGTGCGTCATTTGCGGGACAAAGGAGGCCAGCATGTTCGCCGAAGTGCTGGAGAAAATTGCACACAACCGCCGGGCCATGATAGAGCTCCTTCTAACGTGGTTAGAAGTTGAAGCGCGCCACGGTCCATGCAGCTTTCACCGCCACCCACGCCAGCAGAAGCTTTGGCGTGCGCGCAGCTGCTCCTCGACTTCCCTCCTGCTGCGGAGAAGCTTGATGAGTGGAGAGCCACTATCTGGAGCCTTGTCGATGTCGCCAACAAAGACGGGCCACGGCCGGCGGGGCCCTCAGGCCGGCGCTCCATCGAACCACTGCACGCCGGTGATGGAGGGACCGGAGGCGCCGCGGCCACGGTGCACTCTCCTCCACGCCAGCCACCGCGGATGTCGGTCCATTGTGATGACGCTTGTGATAACATTTCCATAGCATCATCTAACCCACGGACGCATCGCGACCAACGCCAGGTTCTTCGGAAGCGAGCCCATGAAGACGCTCGAACCACCATCGAGCGCTGGCGCGATACACGCCACCAGACAGATAGGCGGGCGAGGCCCGCCATGGACCGCCCAGCGCCAGGAGGCTCCGGCGGCCTACCTTACGAGGTGGGTTTCCCTGCCTTTACCCGTGAGTTGTGGCAGTTCCAGTGGCCATCCCACCGCACCTCCAAGCCCGATGTCAGCGAGAAGTACAATGGCAAGACTCACCCATCGGAGTTCCTTAGCATCTACACCATCACGATGGAAGCCGCTGGGGCTCGCAACGATAAGGTGCTTGCCAATTACTTCCCGTTGTCCCTGAAACCCAATGCCATGTCTTGGTTGATGCACTTGCCGGCGGATTCCATTTCTTCTTGGTCGGACCTGTGTCATGAGTTCGTTCGTGCCTTCACTGGAGGAAACCAAGCTCATGGCCAGGCGAGTGATTTGCATATCATTCCCCAGAAGGAAGGTGAAAACATGCGCAAGTACATACAGAGGTTCAGCCAAGTGCAATACAACATCCCAGATGTTCACCCTGCCGCCGTGATCAACGCATTCCATCAGAATGTGCGCAACCGCAAGATGCGTGAAGAGCTGGCAATGAACAAGGTCAAGGATGTGGCCGAACTTTATGTTCTGGCCGATAGATGCGCTCGGTTAGAAGAGGGGAGGAAGTACTCCCGGCGAAGACGCCGATGCGGAAACCGACTCCACCGACGAAGACACCACCGCCCCGACAAAGAAGGGTCGGCGTCGCAATAGGAAGCGCAAGGGCAAGACTGTGCTTGCCTTCGAGGGATCCGACGACACCGGCGCCGCCAAGAATGCCAAGGCAGACGACCCCGGCAAGGAGATTGCCGGGTGCATCGCTTGTCGGGCCTTGACGGCTGCCGACAAGCCAGGGGGCTCCGATAAGAAGTATTGCAAGATCAACTGCACCAAAGGCCACGACCTCCAGAACTACCGACAGGTCGAGCTGCTTGCTGAAAAGCAAAAAGCCGAGTATGAGGGGCGGGACAAGGAGAAGGGACAAGATGGCGCTCAAGGATCCGGCAAGAAGCGTGGCGGCCAAGGAGGTCGCCACGGCAAGGATAACCAGCAAGAGAGGCCCGCTCGGGGCCGCGACAAGAAGCAGGAAGACGATGATCATGACGAGGACGACGAGTCCGGAGAGCATGAGTTCCAGAAGGCTACGGAGGCCATGTGCGCCGATGGTGACGCCTCACTGCATACTTCTCACCGCCAGCTCAAACAGCGGGCGCGTGAGATCACAACAGCGGAGCCCTTGTTCGACGCTCAGAAGCCACTGAAGTGGTCTAGCGTTTGTCCGACGGTGCCAGAGGATAGGCTTATCGACTATAGACCTTTCCACCTCCCGTGTGCCACTATGGCAACCCCTTTTCCCTATAAAAGGAGGCCCGAGAAGACCAGGGGAGGGATTCAGCTCTTTTGGGTGAGTTGCACCCCATAGCTAGCTCAAGAACACAAGAACACTCAAATACATCCACCAAAGCAGGACTAGGGTATTATGCATCTTCGCGGCCCGAACCTGGGTAAACAATCTGTGTGCTTCCTGTCAGACCCGCTCTTTGCACAACCTCGCGCTCGCCAACCGTAGAAGGGATCCCAGTGACCCCATAGGTGTCGTTTCCACCGACAGGGTTTCTAGCAGTGGCTATGTCAAGTGAACTCGGTGGCGCCGGATAGATCAAATCGGTGGCGCAGAGTTTGACTTTTGGTTTGGGAGATATGTGGAACTGAGAAAGTGGTTGAGGGCTTTGGAGCATATCACTAAGCACTTTGAGCAAGCAAGTCATTAACCATCACCTCATCCCCTTTTAATAGTAGTGGCTTTTCTTACTGACTCAATGTGATCTCGGATCACTAAAACGAAAATGTAGAGTCTTGAGCTTTTGCCAGTCTTCTGTCCTTAGCATTTTGAAGGGGTTCCACATCCTCTTGTCCAAGCCACTGCATTGTTGAACTTATCTGAAAAATACTAGATAGAAGTATTAGTCCAACAAGATATATGTTGACATTAATTACCAAAATCACCCAGGGAGCACTTGTGCTTTCAGTCTCCCCCTTTTTGGTAATTGATGACAACATACACCAAAGCTTTAGATAAAGATATATAAGATTTGCAAGTAAATCTTTGGAAGAACATGTAACATGCATAGGCTCCCCCTACATGTATGCATCCATGTAAATATGGAATATGAGAGCATGTGAATGCATAAGCATGACAGAGCAAGCAATGAGTTACATGTATCTTGGCTATATGCATCAGAGAAATGGTGTAGATACTGGAAATATACCTTCATGTTCATGAGTCCTTCTTGCAAACAATATGTACATTAGCAAGAGATCATCATGCACATGAGTGTGATGCACATACTTACCTTGTGGTCTTAAGTTGGCTTTGGAAGAGATAAACCTGAGTAAACAAGGTTAGATAACACAGAAACATCTACTGAACAGAGCAAGAACAGCAAAACACAAGAGTACCAAGATTGTGATGACATGTAGTGAGTGAGTACTAGGTACTCTATTGGATATAGACATGTCCCCAAAGGTAAAGATATGCAATGAATTCAAGATTTCCTTCCCTTAGACGTATTTCCCCTCTTATATTGGATAATGGGAGAATATAGCGAAAAGAAAATCAGAGCACACAAAAAAACATAACACAAACTAACATACTAACATGTCTTTCCCCTCTTAAAGATATGTGACTTCTCTTCTCTAGAATACCAAGCATCTGGGGCTCTTTGATGTGATTAAGCACTCTCCCCCTTTTGAAGTGATTAAGCTTTGATGTGATCTCTCTCTCCCCCTTTCACATCAATTTCCAAGAAGGGTCTTCTGGAATTTGAGTCGAATAGGTTTGGTCCTTGAGTCACATAAGAAAGCAGCATATAGAATGTTATGCAGGTAGAGGACAAGAATCATTGAGTGGAGCTGGAAAAATATGCAGGGTGCAAATGACAAAGTGTCTTCTCAACATTTAGATCGGTAACACTGACTTGTTTTCTTCGGTGGCACCGAGATGGTTCGGTTTAGCCGAACGACACAAATCGGTGTGTCCGAGTTCAACACAGAGAGAACATTTGTCATCTCACCTCACTAGGCAGATAAGATCTCACAAAGATTTGCAAGGAATTAACTGAAGGATTTGCAATGAATTTGATGCAAGGAATGCATAACAAAGAACATAAATAAATCTAGATGAAGTGAAAGGGAAACATGCTAGGCACAAATGCAAGAACACAAAGAAACACTAGAGAACTTCATCTAGAATTGGTCGGCGACAAAGTCACCTATGTTAGAGTATATTGACTGAGGAGTCAAGTGAGAACACTTGATCGTAGGTCATACTCATCGTTTAAGCTCAAAATTGGGTTACCATTTTTTGGTTAAGCATCTTGATGTATTCACATCTTGTTGAGCTGCTTTGACCCATGACTTGGGGTAAAGCTTCTCTAAGATGGAATAACATACCTTGGGTGGTGGTGTTGATCTTGATCACGTAGTTGAACTGGTGTGGGATGCTCAAGGTTGATGTAGCTCATCAATGAGTTGGGAGCACCACTTGCAGTTTTGAGTTCATCTACCTACATGGGTTAGTCTTGCAAGGAAGAGCACTTGTGTATCTAAAGTGACAATCACGAAATTTGATACCAAATGAAATTTGATATATAGGATATGTTTAAAGGGATTCATGCTTCCTTGTCTGCAACCACCATATTGTAGGGACTTGGTGATGTAGAGATTGCTCAAGATGTGAGTGATTCACAATCTCATAGATTTAGATTCATCTAAGTACCTACAAGGATTAGATAGCATGCAAAGGTGCAAATATATCAAAGATATATGATCATCATCATAAGAGAAATATCAAGGATTAGTCAAAGGCTCATGCCTTGCATGTATCTAAATGGAGTTTCAACTACAAGTTTGAAGCATCAATGATGTTCAATTCACCTCTCAAATGGAAAATACTTTCTTTTCAAGCAGTTTGTTGAATATATCTGCCAATTGCTTATTGGTACGAACATGCTTAAGATCAATGTACCCTTTAGCAACATAATCTCGAATGAAATTATGACGAACCTCAATATGCTTAGTTCGAGAATGTTGCACAGGATTGTGAGCAATCTTAATAGCACTTTCATTGTCACAAAGCAATGGGACATGTTTCACATAGATCCCACAATCTTTAGGAGTTTGGGTCATCCAAAGTAACTTAGCACAACATGAACCGGCGGCAATGTATTCTGCCTCGGCGGTGGATAAGGATACCGCGTTTTATTTCTTAGAAGACCAAGACACAAGAGATCTACCAAGAAATTGACAAGTACCCGAAGTGGACTTTCCATCAACCTTGTCACCGGCATAGTCCGAATCAGAGTAGCCAACAAGATCAAATGAAGACCTCTTAGGATACCAAATGCCAAAATTTGGTGTATGGATTAAGTATCTCACTATCCTTTTGACAACCTTAAGGTGACAAATATTTGGGGGGGCGCTTGATATCATGCACACACTTAGCATAATATCGGGACGGGAGGCACATAGATATAACAATGAACCAATCATAGAGCGATAAACCTTTTGGTCAACTGGCTCGCCATCCTTGGTCAAGTCAAGATGTCCACTAGTAGGCATGGGTGTATTCATACCTTTGCATTCTTGCATGTTGAACTTCTTGAATAAGTCCTTGGTATACGTTATTTGGGAAACAAAGCTACCCTCCTTAGTTTGATTTATTTGCAACCCAAGAAAGAACTTGAGTTCACTCATCATAGACATCTCAAACTTCTCCGACATTAACTTTCCAAACTTTTCACTAAAATGAGGGTTAGTCAAACCAAATATGATATCATCAACATAAATTGGGCACACAAATAATTCTCCATTAACCCTTTTAGTAAAAAGAGTAGAATCTATCTTTCCAATCTCAAAGCCTTTTTCAATAAGGAACTTGGTCAAGCATTTATACCATGCTCTAGGAGCTTGTTTAAGACCATAAAGAGCTTTGTGAAGTTTGTAAACATGGTTGGGTTTCTTAGGATTAACAAAGCTGGGAGGTTGTTTAACATAAACTTCCTCCTCAATTGTACCATTTAGAAAAGCACTTTTAGTGTCCATTTGGTACAAGGTAATATCATGGTGATTAGCATAGGCAAGTAAGATGCGGATGGACTCAAGTCTAGCAACGGGGGCATATGTCTCACCATAGTCCATACCTTCGACTTGAGTGTAGCCTTGGGTGACGAGATGTGCTTTGTTGCGAACGACTTGTCCATCTTCGTCTTGCTTGTTGCGAAACACCCATTTGGTACTGATGATGTTGTGGTTGTTGTCGGGCTTCTCGACTAATGTCCACACTTGGTTCCTCTCAATGTTGTGTAGCTCTTCATGCATGGCATTTATCCAATCCATATCTTCCAATGCTTCTTCAACCTTCATAGGTTCAATGCTAGAGATGAATGAATAATGTTCACAAAAATTTGCCAAACGAGTTTTAGAGCGAGTGATTCTCCCGGTTTGGATATCGTTGAAGATTTGCTCAACGGGATGGTCTCTTGTGACTCTTGATCTAACTCTTGAGAGCTTTTGTTTGGGTCGGGGTGGAACATATTCTTCATCATCTCGTTCTTCTTCTTGCCCTTCTTCATTGTTGACGTTGTCGTTCTCTTGTCGAGGTGGAGAAGGAGGTCGATGAGGTTCATCTTGGTGTACTTCCTTGCTCTCTTCATCTTGGTGTGTCCCACTTGTGGATGCTTCCGTGTCAACTCTTGGTTCACCTTGTCGTGAGGTAGAAGCTTCCACTTGTATAGACGAGGTACTCTCCTTCACCTCCGTTGGACGAATCTTGCCGATAGATAAGTCTAGGATTGTGTAACATCCCAAATTTTCAATTTGGAATGTTATACATAGTCATCCATGCATATCATGTTTTATTCGCATTTTGTCTCGCGATCCTCAAAATCCTAAGAAACTCAAGGACCCTCGGAGAGAGTTGGGGATTTCCCGGTTTTCAAATTTGATTTTATCAAATTCTGAAATGAGGATTTTTGGTTTTAATTATTTTCGCTCCAAAAATATTTCATACTAAAATATATGAGAGGAGATAATATGACTTCTCCAAGATAATTGAAATATTGGAGGAAAATAGTAAAATCAAATATTTGTTTTATTTGGATTTTATTGCAATTTTGTTTGCATTAGAAAAATTGCACGTTTTTCAAACTTTCATTTCAGGGCCAAGAAAATGTTCATCTCGTTCTAAATATTTCATTTAGATAGTGAAAATTTATTTTGGCATTTTTAGATTTTTATTTATTTTTCTAGGATTTTATTTCGGTCGGCAATATTATTTAAAAAAAAAGTTCCCGCACCCGATTGGGCCTAAGGCCCAGCCGCCGCCGCCGTCGCCTCCTGCACACGCGCGCGCCGCCGCCGCCACTCGGACCGGAGTCCGAGTTGGACTCCGCCTTCGCCACGCCTTGCCCCCTCCTCCAAGCCGCCGCCCCCGCCCCCTTTATATACGCCGCCACCCCCGCCCCCAACACCACACCTCCGCCGCCAGCCCCGCCACCGCAGCCGCCGCCACCCGCGCTAGCCGCCGCCGCCGCTTGTCGCCGCCTCCGCAGCGCCGCGCCGCCGCCGCCGAGCGCCGCCGCCCCCGCGAGCCGCCGCCCCGCCGCTGCCCCGCCTTGTCGGAGCCCCCTCGCCGGAGGTAGCCACCGGACTCTGCCGCTGGGGTTTTTAAAAACCGTTCGGGTTTTTTTAAACCCTAGATCCTTTTTTTCGGATTCACCGGTTTTTCTCGGTTCTTCTAGTCAGCGGACGTTCGTCCATACATTCGTTTTAACGAATGGTTTTCGCCCGTTAGTTACAGCTAATGAATGCTCGTTCGTTAGTCTGTTCGTGAGTTTTCTTTTATCGGATTTATTCCGTGATTTTTCTGATCGCGGCTTCTGATACGATCTTAGTTTATGTTTATCTTTTCGCTCGTTAATCGGAATCAGGCGATTCAAGCGCCTAGAGTTTCGTCCCAAAACCCTCTTTCCGTTTAACCAACTCAAACAAGTTTTTGCTACTGTAAAATTTGACCTAGTTTCAGATTAGTAAACGAAGCTTCTTTCTTTCGCCGTTTGAGTTTCGTTCCTCCGTTTGATTTGAACTGTTAAAGAAGGATACTAAGTTTAAATGGACAGGAGATTGCGAGGAAAGTTTCCAGGAGTTGAAGAAACGTTTGACTACAGCGCCAGTGATAACACTGCCACATATACATAAGGAGTTCCAAGTGTACTGCGATGCCTCACGCTTAGGACTTGGATGTGTGCTTATGCAGGACGGGAGAGTTGTTTCGTATGCCTCACGACAACTAAAACCTCATGAGTTGAACTATGCAACGCATGATTTGGAGTTAGCAGCTGTAGTGCATGCATTGAAGACCTAGAGACATTACCTTACTGGAAACAGTTGTGATGTGTACACGGACCATAAGAGTTTGAAGTACATTTTCACCCAAAAGGAGTTGAACATTCGACAGAGGAGATGGTTGGAGCTTATAAAGGATTATGACATGAAGCTACACTATCATCCAGGAAAGGCCAATGTTGTGGCACACGCTTTGAGCCGGAAGAGTTATGCTAATATCCTTGAAAGCAAGGGACTGCCGAAGGAATTAGCAGAGGACATCATGGAACTTCGATTGGAGATTGTTCCTAGAGGATTTATTGCAAGAATGGAGGTCCAGTCGACATTGCTGGACAAAATTCAGGAAGCTCAGAAGGATGACAAAGAGATTTCCGAGATAAAGGAGAAGATGGGCAAAGGAAAGGCCAAAGGTTTTCGTGAGGATGAGCATGATACCTTGTGGTTTGAGGATCGAGTTTATGTGCCCAATAACCAGGAGATCAGGAAGTTAATACTTCAAGACGCCCATGACTCACCATACTCGATACACCCCGGAAACACCAAGATGTATTTGGATTTGAAGGAACATTTCTGGTGGACCGGTATGAAGAAGGATATTGCCTATGTAGTCGTATGTGATGTATGTCAGCGCGTGAAGGCAGAGCATCAGAAGCCAGCAGGACTGTTATAGCCTATGCCGATACCCGAATGGAAGTGGGATAAACTGGGCATGGACTTTATCACCGGATTGCCCAGGACCAAAGCGGGATATGATTCCATATGGGTAGTAGTTGATCGCTTGACCAAAGTAGCTCACTTCATCCCAGTGAAAACCACCTATACAAGTGCAAAGTTGGCCAAGATATATATGTCCAGGATCATATGTCTGCATGGAGTTCCAAGGACCATCGTATCAGATCGAGGAACACAGTTTACCTCAAAGTTTTGGCACCAGTTGCACCAGACTTTGGGAACAAGATTGGAGTTTAGTACAACATTTCACCCGCAGACGGATGGACAAACAGAGATAGTCAACCAAATTCTGGAGGACGTGTTGGGAGCCTGTGCGCTAGATTACGGATCTAGTTGGGATGACAATTTGCCATATGTAGAGTTTTCATACAACAATAGCTATCAAGCCAGTTTGAAGATGCCACCATTTGAAGCCCTGTATGGACGAAGGTGCGGAACACCGTTAATGTGGGATGAGGTAGGAGACCGACAGTTGTTTGGACTAGACTTGATCAAGGAGTCTGGGGAGAAGGTTAAATTGATTCGTGGCAGACTGAAGATTGCTCAGTCCAGGCAGAAGAGCTATGCTGACTCAAAACACAAGGAGGTAACCTATGAAATTGGAGATCGAGCATATCTACGAGTATCACCCTTGCGAGGAGTGAAACATTTTGGAGTTAAGGGAAAGTTAGCCCCGAGATTTGTAGGACCGTATCATATTTTGTAACGGATGGGAGAAGTTGCCTACAAGTTGGAGTTACCCGAGGGATTGTCAGGAGTTCATGACGTGTTTCACGTTTCACGGCTAAAGAAATGCCATGCTGAGATGGCAGATATACCGCTAAGAGATACAGTACCCTTGTCGAGCTTTATCACCCAGTTTTTATGCATTAGTTCCAATCCTCAAACATTGCAGGATTAGGATGTCATTAACTTGTGGGTTGGGAAGTAGTTGATGAGGTAGAACCTATTGCCCTGTTACATTCAAACTCTTGGGAGTTACCCTGCATGTTGCTTATATTACTATGTTATGCTATGCTCGTAGACGTGGTTTGGGTTTGAGTGAAATCCATGACAGATGTGAGTTTGTTAAATTAACGGTTCAACTTAAGGTGGCAACTTAATCAAACAACTGGGTGGATTGAGGCACCTGGAGTACCCAGTGTTGCCTGTATTTTTTTTGGAAATCCCGGAGTACCCGTGTGATCTTCCTATGGACCGCCACCCAGGCTCAAAGGGAACTGAGATGATT
Organism: Triticum aestivum; assembly: GCF_018294505.1. Classification (NCBI taxonomy): domain Eukaryota; kingdom Viridiplantae; phylum Streptophyta; class Magnoliopsida; order Poales; family Poaceae; genus Triticum; species Triticum aestivum. Next base: position 228,054,496 of record NC_057797.1, read on the forward strand.
CATGCTAGAAACTTCCGTGTGCAGCAACAAGCTATTATGGGCTCTAGCATAGTTGAGTAAGTTACGTGAAGCTCTTGAAGAGGCAGATCAACAGGTAGTGGGATGTAGGTTTGGTATGGTCTGTCCGAAGTAGAGAGTTAATGTTTCTGAAAGACTATGTCTCGGTCATCCGTTTCTCAAACACCCTGTAGTGCGAGAAATCCAACGGAGGTGATCGAGTCTTGTGCGTATAAGTGCGCAAACCTCTGCAGAGTGTACAATCTAATCATGGTTAGCCATGTCCCCGGTTATGGACAATTCTTGAGTATCTAGTACTTGGGTTATCACAAGTATCTCCTCATGTTTAACTAATATTGTTGGGTTGTTAATCACCTTAATTGGGATTGAGTTGGAGGAACCTTCTCAATGTAGTTCAACCACCATGATAGTTAAATTAAAATCTATTCCTTTGTTGTAGGGAAAAATTGGCTTTTCGCAAAACTGTAACCATAGAGCTTTCCACCAGCCAAATATGCATGTAGTGATAGCATTATTCTGTTCTTGCTCTACTGTGTTACTTTGCCAGCATATTCCATGTGCTGGCCCGTTTTCGGGCTGCAACATATTATGTTGCAGACTTTTCAGACAAGGAGTAAGGTTCGTTAGGTCGTTGCCGTGCAGCTCAGCTATGTCGTTGGAGTTGATGGACTCACTTTATCTTCCAAGCCTTCCGATGTTATCGTATTAGATGGCCTTAAGCCATATTACTGTAATAAGTTCTCTCTTGAGACATTCGATGTAATAAGTGTGTGATTGCTACTCTATTATAAATCCTTCGTGTATTGTGTGTGTCAGCATTACCGATCCAGGGATGACCCTGAAGCACAGAGACTTGACCATCTGAGGTCGGGTCGCTACAAGATGGTATCAGAGCACACGCTGAGTGTAGGACACGACCACTAAGATAAACCCTAGGTCACCCTTCTCTTCTCATTTCTAACTCCTCTCCATTTTCTACTCTTTAGGATGACAGAGGTGAAGAACAAGTTTGCACAACCGGATGAAGACACACCTTTTGGACGTCACTTGAAGGAAGTCACTAGGTACTTGAACATTGGAATACCAAGCTTCACTGGGACGTACAACGCCACTTTACCTGAAGAGGAGCACTGGATGATTCAAGTACAAGTTCCAGGAAGGACGTTCTCGCCAACTTCTAAACCCATAGAGTTTTCTTTCGAAGCACCCAACTGGAGTCTAGGCAAGAGAATGGCAGCCCACATTACCATGGGACGCATTGGAGAAGTTTACAACAGGGAGCTTAAGGACACTATTTACCAAATATTTGGGTGCCGAGACGAGCAATGGGAAGTAATCAGCACTAGAAAGGATAGTTCCATTGCAGCTTTCATCCAGGAGTTAAACCAGCACATCCGGCGTCAGGAAAACCAGATGTGCGCGGACATGATGGACTTGAAGAAGGCGAAGACTAGGATCATTGAGCTGGAGGAAGAACTCAAGTTTACACGCGATGGATATGAGGAGGAAATCAAGACACTATTGGAGAAGAATGACGACTTAGTCAAGAAGATTGGAGTATTCATGGGAGGACCAGCACCAATAGAAGAAGAACCCAAGGAGATACGCCCCGAGGACTACATCATCATCGACGACACCGATGCCGATCCTAGTGATGATGACTTTGAAGACGAAGCTGGAGTAGACATCATGGAGTCTTCCACCGATCAAAATTTCTAGATGACTACCATATATCACTAGTATTCCCCCATGTATTTAGTAGTAGTTGAGCACTTGTGCGATAGTTCTAGATCATTTGTATGCCCTTGCTTGATTGATTGAGTGAAATGATTGTGTTTGTCTCATGTGCATATGGGTACTGTTTTCTCATTAGACCTCTTTTCTATTCTAAATCTCTTCCATCTAAACCCCTCACATGCCTCCGAGACATGACACCGGTTTTGTTTTCCCACCGGAGCTCACCCAGTTGATCCAGCAGCAGAATACCTTGATGCAATTGCTCCGTTTGATTTGAACTGTTAAAGAAGGATACTAAGTTTAAATGGACAGGAGATTGCGAGGCAAATTTACAGGAGTTGAAGAAACGTTTGACTACAGCGCCAGTGATAACACTGCCACATATACATAAGGAGTTCCAAGTGTACTGCGATGCCTCACGCTTAGGACTTGGATGTGTGCTTATGCAGGACGGGAGAGTTGTTTCGTATGCCTCATGACAACTAAAACCTCATGAGTTGAACTATGCCACACATGATTTGGAGTTAGCAGCTGTAGTGCATGCATTGAAGACCTGGAGACATTACCTTATTGGAAACCGTTGTGATGTGTACACGGACCATAAGAGTTTGAAGTACATTTTCACCTAGAAGGAGCTGAACCTTCGACAGAGGAGATGGTTGGAGCTTATAAAGGATTATGACATGAAGCTACACTATCATCCAGGAAAGGCCAATGTTGTGGCAGACGCTTTGAGCCGGAAGAGTTATGCTAATATCCTTGAAAGCAAGGGACTGCCGAAGGAATTAGCAGAGGACATCATGGAACTTCGATTGGAGATTGTTCCTAGAGGATTTATTGCAACAATGGAGGTCTAGTCGACATTGCTGGACAAAATTCGGGAAGCTCAGAAGGATGACAAAGAGATTTACGAGATAAAGGAGAAGATGGGCAAAGGAAAGGCCAAAGGTTTTCGTGAGGATGAGCATGATACCTTGTGGTTTGAGGACCGAGTTTATGTGCCCAATAACCAGGAGATCAGGAAGTTAATACTTCAAGAGGCCCATGACTCACCATACTCGATACACCCCGGAAACACCAAGATGTATTTGGATTTGAAGGAACGTTTCTGGTGGACCGGTATGAAGAAGGATATTGCCGAGTATGTAGTCGTACGTGATGTATGTCAGCGCGTGAAGGTAGAGCATCAGAAGCCAGCATGACTGTTACAGCCTATGTCGATACCCGAATGGAAGTGGGATAAACTGGCATGGACTTTATCACCGGATTGCCCAGGACCAAAGCGGGATATGATTCCATATGGGTAGTAGTTGATCGCTTTACCAAAGTAGCTCACTTCATCCCAGTGAAAACCACCTATACAAGTGCAAAGTTAGCCAAGATATATATGTCCAGGATCGTATGTCTGCATGAAGTTCCAAGGACCATCGTATCAGATCGAGGAACACAGTTTACCTCAAAGTTTTGGCACCAGTTGCACCAGAATTTGGGAACGAGATTGGAGTTTAGTACAACATTTCACCCGCAGAAGAATGGACAAACAGAGAGAGTCAACCAAATTCTGGAGGACATGTTGAGAGCCTGTGCGCTAGATTATGGATATAGTTGGGATGACAATTTGCCATACGCAGAGTTTTCATACAACAATAGCTATCAAGCCAGTTTGAAGATGGCACCGTTTGAAGCCCTGTATGGACGAAGGTGCGGAACACCGTTAATGTGGGATGAGGTAGGAGACCGACAGTTGTTTGGACCAAACTTGATCAAGGAGTCTGAGGAGAAGGTTAAATTGATTCTTGGCAGACTGAAGATTGCTCAGTCCAGGTAGAAGAGCTATGCTGACTCAAAACGCAAGGAGGTAACCTATGAAATTGGAGATCGAGCATATCTGTGAGTATCACCCTTGCGAGGAGTGAAACATTTTGGAGTTAAGGGAAAGTTAGCCCCAAGATTTGTAGGACCGTATCGTATTTTGGAACGGATGGGAGATATACCCGAGGGATTGCCAGGAGTTCACGACGTGTTTCATGTTTCACAGCTAAAGAAATGTCATGCTGAGATGGCAGATATACCGCTAAGAGATACATTACCCTTGGAGGCAATTCAGTTGGACAGTGATTTGACCTACGAGGAAAAACCAGTTAAGATTCTTGAGTTTGCCAGCAGAGTCACCCGCAGTAAGGTTATCAAGTTTTGTAAAGTTCAGTGGAGCCACCATACCGAGGATGAAGCCACATGGGAACGAGAGGATGATCTCCGCAAAGACCACCCACACCTATTTTCTAGCCAACCCGAATCTCGAGGGCGAGATTCATCTTAAGGGGGGTAGGTTTGTAACATCCCAAATTTTCAATTTGGAATGTTATACATAGTCATCCATGCATATCATATTTTATTCGCATTTCGTCTCGCGATCCTCAATATCCTAAGCAACTCAAGGACCCTCGGAGAGAGTTGCGGATTTCCCGGTTTTCAAATTTGATTTTATCAAATTCTGAAACGAGGATTTTTGGTTTTAATTATTTTCTCTCCAAAAATATTTCATACTAAAATATATGAGAGGAGATCATATGACTTCTCCCAGATAATTGAAATATTGGAGGAAAAATATTAAAATCAAATATTTGTTTTATTTGGATTTTATTGCAATTTTGTTTGCATTAGAAAAATTGCACATTTTTCAAAATTTCATTTTAGGGCCAAGAAAATGTTCATCTCGTTCTAAATATTTTATTTAGACGGTGAAAATTTATTTTGGCATTTTTAGATTTTTATTTATTTTTCTAGGATTTTATTTCAATCGGCGATATTATTTAAAAAAAAGTTCCCGCACCCGACTGGCCTAAGGCCCAGCAGAGCCAGGCCGGCCCAGCCGCCGCATCCGCCTCCTGCGCGTGCGCGCCGCTGCCGCCGCCACTCAGACCGGAGTCTGAGTTGGACTCCGCCTCCGCCATGCCTTGCCCCCTCCTCCAAGCCGCCGCCCCCGCCCCCTTTATATACGCCGCCACCCCCACCCCCAACACCACACCACCGCCTCCAGCCCCGCCACCGCAGCCGCTGCCGCCCGCGCTAGCCACCGCCGTCGCTTGCCGCCACCTCCGCAGCCCCGCGCCGCCGTCGCCGAGCGCCGCCGCCCACGCGAGCCGCTGCCCCGCCTCGCTGGAGCCCCCTCGCCGGAGGTAGCCACCGGACTCCGTCGCCGGGTTTTTTAAACCGTTCGGTTTTTTTAAAAACCCTAGATCTGTTTTTTTCGGATTTGCCGGTTTTTCTCGGTTCTTCTAGTTAGAGGACGTTCGTTTTAACGAACGGTTTTCACCCGTTAGTTAAAGCTAATGAACGCTCGTTCTTTAGTCTGTTCGTGAGTTTTCTTTTATCGGATTTATTCCGCGATTTTTCTGATCGTGATTTCTGATCCGATCTTAGTTTCGGTTTATCATTTCACTCGTTAGTCGGAATCAGGCGATTCGAGAGCCTAGAGTTTCGTCCCGAAACCCTCTTTCCGTTTAACCAACTCAAACATGTTTTTGCTACTGTAAAATTTGACCTAGTTTCAGATTAGTAAACGAAGCTTCTTGCTTTTGCCGTTTGAGTTTCGTTGCTCCGTTTGATTTGATTCTTTTTGCAAACCGGAGATCTTAAGTTGAAACTTCTGGTCAACCCTCTTTTTGAGATTTGCTTGTGCATCGTTGCTTGTTACTTATGTATGCTATTGTTTGCTTGCGATAGAACACCCGGAGTGCGAAGTGTGCTACTACGAGTCCCTAGGTTTCACAGATCGTCAGCAAGGCAAGTAACACTTTGATCATACCCCTTTATCACCCAGTTTTTATGCATTAGTTCCAATCCTCAAACATTGCATGATTAGGATGTCATTAACTTGTGGGTTGGGAAGTAGTTGATGAGGTAGAACATATTGCCCTGTTACATTCAAACCCTTGGGAGTTACCCTGCACGTTGCTTATATTACTATGCTATGCTATGCTCGTAGACGTGGTTTGAGTTTGTTAAATTAACGGTTCAACTTAAGGGGACAACTTAATCAAACAACTGGGTGGATTGAGGCACCTGGAGTACCCAGTGTTGCCTGTATTTTTTTTGGAAATCGCGGAGTACCCGTGTGATCTTCCTATGGACCGCCACCCAGGCTCAAAGGGAACTGAGATGATTCATGCTAGAAACTTCCGTGTGCAGCCACAAGCTATTATGGGCTCTAGCATAGTTGAGTAAGTTACGTGAAGCTCTTGAAGATGCAGATCAGCAGGTAGTGGGATGTAGGTTTGGTATGGTCTGTCCAGAGTAGAGAGTTAATGTTTCTGAAAGACTGTGTCTCGGTCATCCATTTCTCAAACACCCTGTAGTGCGAGAAATCCAACGGAGGCGATCGAGTCTTGTGGCGAAAAGTGCGCAAACCTCTGCAGAGTGTACAATCTAATCATGGTTAGCCGTGTCCCCGGTTATGGACAATTCTTGAGTATCTAGTACTTGGGTTATCACAAGTTTCTCCTCATGTTTAACTAATATTGTTGGGTTGTTAATCACCTTAATTGGGATTGAGTTGGAGGAACCTTCTCAATGTTGTTCAACCACCATGATAGTTAAATTAAAATCTATTCCTTTGTTGTAGGGTAAAATTGGCTTTTCGCAAAACTGTAACCATAGAGCTTTCCACCAGCCAAATATGCATGTAGTGATAGCATTATTCTGTTCTTGCTCTACTGTGTTACTTTGCCAGTATATTCCATGTGCTGACCCGTTTTTGGGCTGCAACGTATTATGTTGCAGACTTTTCAGACAAGGAGTAAGGTTCGTTAGGTCGTTGCCGTGTAGCTCAGCTATGTCGTTGGAGTTGATGGACTCACTTTATCTTCCAAGCCTTCCGCTGTTATTGTATTAGATGGCCTTAAGCCATATTACTGTAATAAGTTCTCTCTTGAGACATTCGATGTAATAAGTGTGTGATTGCTACTCTGTTATAAATCCTTTGAGTACTATGTGAGTCAGCATTACCGATCCAGGGATGACACTGAAGCACAGAGACTTGACCATCTGAGGTCGGGTCGCTACAGATTGCTTTCAAATGGTCTTTGTCTCCTACATCAATTGGCAGTTGCTCTCCTTGCGAGCCATTAGATTCATCAAACTTCACATCTACCGTTCTTCAACCTTTCGGGTGAAATTGTTGTAGACATGGCAAGTGTGTGAGTTTGAGCCATAACCAAGTAGGAAACCCTCACGAGATTTAGGAGCAAATTTAGAACGATGATGCGTATCAAGAATATAGCAGCACTTTGAGCTAAATACTCGAAAGTATCCAACTTGGGGTTTGTTACCGGTGAGAAGATTGTATGCCATCTTGCCGGGTAGCTTGTGAAGATACAAGCGATTTGTTGCATGACAAGCTGTCTCAACCGCTTCCGCCCAAAAGTGTGTTGGCATCTTGTACTCATCAACCATCGTTCTCGCCATCTCAATAAGAGTCTGGTTCTTCCTCTCAACAACTCCATTTTGTTGAGGCGTGTACGTAGCCGAGAACTCATGTGAAATCCCTTCTTCGTCAAGAAAGGTATCCACATTTGCATTCTTGAACTCCATTTCATTTTCAAGTGAACTCGGTGGCGCCGGATAGATCAAATCGGTGGGGCCGAGTTTGACTTTTGGTTTGGGAGATATGTGGAACTGAGAAAGTGGTTGTGGGCTTTGGAGCATATCACTAAGCACTTTGAGCAAGCAAGTCATTAAGCATCACCTCATCCCCTTTTAATAGTATTTCCTTTTCCTATGGACTCAATGTGATCTTGGATCACTAAAATGAAAATGTAGAGTCTTGAGCTTTTGAAATTTTGCCAGTCTTCTGTCCTTAGCATTTTGAAGGGGTTCCACATCCTCTTGTCCAAGCCACTCCACCATTGAACTTATCTGAAATATAGTAGATAGAAGTATTTGCCCAACAAGAGATATGTTGACATTAATTACCAAAATCACCCAGGGAGCACTTGTGCTTTCACAAAGCTAGATCTAGTTAGGGGGTACATAGGTCACTTCACTAAATGCTACATCTACCTAGCTGGCTAATTTGGGAGGAGACAACTTCAACTAGTGGAGGGGGAAGGAAAAGAGAAAGGAGATGCATTAATAAAGGTGGTGTACGTAGTTAGCTAGGAGTAAGAAAGAGAGAGAAAGGTAGGTAGAAGGAGAGTAATGGGGGGAGAAGTAGTGAGTAAGAAGCAAAGTGAGGGAGAGAGGAGGTGGGAGGTAGGGGAAAGTGAGGAAGAGAGGATGGGGGAGGGGGAGGGGAGGGAAAAAGGTGGTATATTCTGCGGCTTAGAAGTAGCGTTGGTCGTAAACCGTGCTACTGCTAATAAGATAGCAGCAGTGAGCTTCTGGGGCACGCGCTACTACTAAGCGGGGCCCGACATGTGGCCAGTTTCAAAATTAGTGGTAGGGACCTGCAAAAAAGCGCGCTACTACTATTACATTAGCAGTAGTGCGGTTAACGTGGGCGCGCTACTGCTAAACCTAGCGTGGCGGGAACAGTCGGTCAATTGTAGTAGTAGCGTGGTTCGACCGAGCCACGCAACTGCTAAGTTGGTAGCAGTAGCACCTGTTTATGGCTCGCGCTGCTGCTAATTAGCAGTAGCGCCCGTTGCTATCCCACGTTGTTGCAAAGATTCTATGTATAAACTTTTTCCTCGTAGTGTGTTTATAACGTTGACCGGTCAAATTGACAGGGTCAACCCAGCCCCCTAGCCCCACATGCGATTGACTATGGCTAGCCCTGATACGTCTCCAACGTATCTATAATTTTTTATTGCTCCATGCTATATTATCTACTGTTTTGGGCAATATTGGGCTTTATTTTCCACTTTTATATTATTTTTTGGACTAACCTATTAACCGGAGGCCCAGCCCAGATTTGCTGTTTTATGCCTATTTCAGTGTTTCGAAGAAAAGGAATATCAAACGGAGTCGAAACGGAACGAAATCAACTGGAGAAGTTATTTTTGGAACGAAAGCCACCGGATGGACTTGGACTCCACGTCAGGAGATACGGGAGGTGCTCACGAAGGTGGGGGCACCCCCCCCAGGGCACGCCCCCCTACCTCGTGGGGCCCCCGTAGCTCCTCTGACGTACCTCTTGCACCCATATATACCTACGTAACCTAAAACTTCCAGAACGAACAATAGATCGGGAGTTCCGCCGCCAGAAGCCTTGCTACCTCTTGAGCTTACGTTGGTTTTCCCCAAAGAGGAAAGGATGATGCAGCAGAGTAGCGTAAGTATTTCCCTCAGTTTTTGTGAACCAAGGTATCAATCCAGTAGGAGGTCACGCGCAAGTCCCTCGTACCTACACAACACAAAGAGCTCAACGCAACCAACGCGATTAGGGGTTGTCAATCCCTTCACGGTCACTTACGGAAGTGAGATCCGATAGATAATATTTTTGGTATTTTTGATATAAAGATGCAAAGTGAAAAGTAAAAGGCAAAGTAAAAACAAAGCAAGATTAAAGTGATGGAGATTGATATGATGAGAATAGACCCGGGGGCCATAGGTTTCACTAGTGGCTTCTCTCAAGAGCATAAGTTTTCTACGGTGGGTGAACAAATTACTGTTGAGCAATTGACAGAATTGAGCATAGTTATGAGAATATCTAGGCATGATCATGTATATAGGCATCACGTCTGTGACAAGTAGATCGAAATGATTCTACATCTACTACTATTACTCCACTCATCGACCGCTATCCAGCATGCATCTAGAGTATTAAGTTAAAAACAGAGTAACGCTTTAAGCAAGATGACATGATGTAGAGAGATAAATTCATGCAATATGAAATAAACCCCATCTTGTTATCCTCTATGGCAACGATACAATACGTGTCTTGCTGCCTCTTCTGTCACTGGGAAAGAACACCGCAAGATCGAACCCAAAGCTAAGCACTTCTCCCATGGCAAGAACTACCAATCTAGTTGGCCAAACCAAACGGATAATTCGAAGAGACTTGCAAAGATAACCAATCATACATAAAAGAATTCAGAGAAGATTCAAATGTTGTTCATAGATAGACTTGATCATAAACCCACAATTCATCGGTCTCAATAAACACACCGCAAAAGAAGAAGATTACATTGAATAGATCTCCACAAGAGAGTGGGAGAACATTGTATTGAGATCCAAAAAGAGACAAGAAGCCATCTAGCTAATAACTATGGACCCGAAGGTCTGAGGTAAACTACTCACACTTCATCGGAGGGGCTATGATGATGTAGAAGCCCTCCGTGATGACGGCCCTCTCCGGTGGAGCTCCGAAACAGGCCCCAAGATGGGATCTCGTGGATACAGAAAGTTGTGGCGGTGGAATTAGTTTTTTGGCTCCTCTTCTGATCGTTTGGGGGTACGTGGGTATATATAGGAGGAAGGAGTACGTCGGTGGAGCACCGAGGGGCCCATGAGGTAGGGAGGCGCGCCCTGTAGGGGGGGCGCCCCCTACCCTCGTGACCGCCTCCGGTACTTCTTGGAGTAGGGTCTAAGTCTCCTGGGTCTTATCCGAGAAGAAAATCACGTTCCAAAAATGATTTTTCTATTTGGACTCCGTTTGATATTCTGTTTCTTCGAAACACTGAAATAGGCAAAAAAAACAGCAATTCTGGGTTGGGCCTCCGGTTAATAGGTTAGTCCCAAAAATAATATAAAAGTGGAAGATAAAGCCCAATATAGTCCAAAACAGTAGATAATATAGCATGGAGCAATCAAAAATTATAGATATGCTGGAGACGTATCAGGCATCCCCAAGCTTAATTCATGCTTGTCCTCGAGTGGGTAAATGATAAAAAGAGAATTTTTGATGCGGAGTGCTACTTGGCATAATTTCAATGCAAAATTTCTTAATTGTGATTCAGATTAGAAAGATTCAAGACAAAAGTTCATATTGACATAAAGAATAATAACACTTCAAGCAAACTAACAAAGCAATTATGTTTTCTCAAAGTAACATGGCCAAAGAAAGTTCATCCCTACAAAATCATATAGTTTAGGCATGCTCCATTTTCGTCACACAAGAATGCTCTCATCATGCACAACCCCGATGACAAGCCAAGCAATTGTTTCATACCTTAATAATCTCAAAATTTTTTCAACTTTCACGCAATACATGAGCGTGAGCCATGGACATAGCACTATGAGTGGAATAGAATATAATGATGGGGGTTGTGTGGAGAAGACAAAAAAGGGGAAAGTCTCACATTGACGCGGCTAATCAACGGGCTATGGAGATGCCCATCAATTGATGTTAATGCGAGGAGTAGGGATTGCCATGCAACAGACGCACTAGAGCTATAAATGTATGAAAGCTCAACAAAAAGAAACTAAGTGGGTGTGCATCCAACTTGCTTGCTCATGAAGACCTAGGTCATTTGAGGAAGCCCATTGGTGGAATATACAGGCCAAGTTCTATAATGAAAAATTACCACTAGTATATGAAAGTGACAAAATAAGAGACTCTCTATCATGAAGATCATGGTGCTACTTTGAAGCACAAGTGTGGAAAAAGGATAGTAGCATTGTCCCTTCTTATTTTTTATTTTTTATTTTGCCTTTCTCTTTTTTTTTATTTTTTTATTTGGCCTTTTCCCTTTTTTGGGACAATGTTCTATTAATGATGACCATCACACTTCTATTTATTTACAACTCAAAGATTACAACTCGACACTAGAACAAAATATGACTCTATATGCATGCCTCTGACGGTGTATTGGGATGGGAAATGAATCAAGAGTGACATGTATGATAAATTATGCATGGTGGCCTTGCCAGAAATACGATCAACTACATGATCATGCAAGGCAATATGACAATGATGATGTGTGTCATGATGAACGGAACGGTGGAAAGTTGCATGGCAATATATCTCGGAGTGGTTATGGAAATGCCATAATAGGTAGGTATGGTGGCTGTTTTGAGGAAGATATAAGGAGGTTTATGTGTGATAGAGCATATCATATCACGGGGTTTGGATGCACCGCGAAGTTTGCACCAACTCTCAAGGTGAGACAGGGCAATGCACGGTACCGAAGAGGCTAGCAATGATGGAAGGGTGAGAGTGCGTATAATCCATGGACTCAACATTAGTCATAAAGAACTCACATACTTATTGCAAAAAACTACAAGTCATCAAAAACCAAGCATTACACGCATGCTCCTAGGGGGATAGATTGGTAGGAAAAGACCATCGCTCGTCCCCGACCTCCACTCATAAGGAAGACAATCAAAGAACACCTCATGTTTCAAATTTGTTACACAACAGTTACCATACGTGCATACTACGGGACTTGCAAACTTCAACACAAGTACTTCTCAAATTCACAACTACTCAACTAGCACACTATAATATCACCACCTTTATATCTCAAAACAATTATCAAGTATCCAACTTCTCATAGAATTCAATGCACTTTCTATGATAGTTTTTATTATACCCATCTTGGATGCCTATCATATTAGGACTAATTTCATAACCAAAGCAAATTACCATGCTGTTCTAAAGGACTCTCAAAATAATATAAGTGAAGGATGAGAGATCAATAATTTCTATAAAATAAAACCACCACCATGCTCTAAAAGATTTAAGTTAAGTACTAGAGCAAAATTATCTAGCTGAAAGATATAACTGAAGCACATAGAGTATTCTAATAAATTCCAATTCATGTGTGTCTCTCCCAAAAGGTGTGTACATCAAGGATGATTGTTGTAGCGACCAGACCTCAAACGGTCTGATCTCTCTGCTCAGGTGTCATCCCTGGATCAGTAATGCTGACACCACACAGTACTCGGAGGATTTATAACAGAGTAGCAATCACACACTTATTACATCGAGTGTCTCAATAGAGAACTTATTACAATAAATATGGCTTAAGGCCATCTAATAACGATAACAGCGGAAGGCTTGGAAGATAAGTGAGTCCATCAACTCCAACGGCATCACTGAGTATAGAACCACGACCTAAAAACTCCTTAATCGTCGTCTGAAAAGTCTACAACTTAACGTTGCAACCCGAAACGGGTCAGCACATGGAATATGCTGGCAGAGTAACACATAGAGAGTAATGGAATGAAACAGCTATTCTATATGCATATTTGGCTGGTGGAAAGCTCTATGGTTACAGTTTTGCGTAAAGCCAATTTTTCCCTACTACAAAGGAATAAATTTTAATTAACTATCATGGTAGTTGTTAAACATTGAGAATGGTTGACAGCATTCTCAATCCCAATTAAGCATCATCATTAAACAAAACCCAACAAAATTAATTTTAGAGTAACATGTTGAGATTCACATGATAATCCAGGTACTAGATACTCAAGTTGTCCATAACCGGGGACACGGCTAACCATGATTAGTTTATACACTCTGCAGAGGTTTGCGCACTTTTCCCCACAAGACTCGATCGCCTCCGTTTGGTTTCTCGCACTACATGGTGTTTGCGAAGACGGATGACCGAGACATAGTCTTTCAGAAGCGCTAGCACCTTACGATGGATAGACCGTTACACCTACTTTCCCCTACATCTGCTAGTCTACCCTGTAAGAGTTCGCACGACTTAATCAACTATGCTAGAGCCCATAATAGCTTGTGGCTGCACACGGAAGTTTCTAGTATGAAAAATCTCATGATCCCTTTGGGCCTGGGTGGCGGTCCATAAAGAAAAACAGGCAATCCTGGAATACTCAGGTACCTCAATCCACCCAGATGTGTGTTTAAGTTGCCACCTTAGATAAACCATTAATTAACAAACTCACATCTGTCATGGATATCACTCACCCAATTCCACGTCTACTAGCATAGCATGGCATAATAGGCAAACGTAGAAGTAACTCCCAAAGGTTTGATAATATAACAGGTAATAGGTACTACCTCAACTACTTCCCATCCCACAATTTAATTAGATCCTAATCATGCAATGTTTGAGGATTGATCTAATGCAATAAAACTGGGTAGTAGGAGGTATGATCAAAGTGTTACTTGCCTTGCTGATGATCCACGGAACCTAGAGATTCGAAGTAACAGGAAGTGCACTCCGGGTATTCTATCGCAGAAAAACAAACAGACATACAATAAGTATTCATCTAATGCATAGGTAAAACTCAAATAAGAGATCTAGCCAGAAGGTTCAACTTAAGAACTCCGTTTGCAAAAAGAATCAAATCAAACGAAGCAACGAAAGTCAAACGGCAAAAGAAACAAGCTTTGTTTACTAATCTGGATCTAGGGCAATTTTTACAGTGGCAAAAACTTGTTTAAGTTGGTTAAAAAGATATAGGGTTTCGAGATGAAACTCCAGGCGCTTGAATCGCCTGAATCCAATAAACGAGCGAAAAGTTATACTAAAACGAAAATCGGATCAGGAATCGCGATCAGAAAAATCGCGGATTAAAATCCGAGAAAAAGAAAAACGACGAACGTTCGCTAGAACGAACGAACGGACGAACGCTCGCTATTTAAATAAATCGGAAATAAAACTGATCTATTTAAAAAACGGAAATAAAAAACCGACGAAAATCGACGGGTTTTTTTTCTAAAAAAAATACGGCGCGCGGATCGAGGCAACCTCGGGTGGCGGGTCGGCGGCGGATCCGGCGACGGCGGGCGGATCGAGGCGCGACTAGGGTTAGGGTTGGCGGCAGCGGCGGGCTTGGGCTGGCGGCGGCTCTGGTGGGCTGGGGCGGCTCGGGCGGCGGCTATTTAAAGGCTGCCCCCGGGCGGAGTCCCGCTCGGGTACGGCCCGGAGTCGGTTCGCGTTTTTTTAATAATTACGCGAGAAAAATAAATAAAAGAAATACTAAATGGACTCCAAAAACCCCGAAATAAATTTTCCCGGGCTTGTAAAATCAAGCCGCACAAGGTGAACATTTATTTGGGGCCTAAATGCAATTTTGAAAAAACGCACATTTTTCCTAAATTCTAATAAAATACCGAAAAACTCCGACATAAAATCTTATTTGATTTTATTATTAAATCCTCAATATTTCTTTATTTTTGGAAAGTCATTTTATTCCCTCTCTCATATTTTTGTAATAGAAATAATTGATGATAAAATAATTAAAATCAAATGATCCTATTCTCAAAATTCGAGAAAACTCAAATATGAAAATAATGAAATCCCCAACTCTCTCCGTGGGTCCTGGAGTTGCGTAGAATTTCTAGGATCAAAGCCAAAGGCAAATAAATTATGATATGCAATGATGAGCTAATGTATAACATTCCAAATTGAAAATTTGGGATGTTACAAACCTACCCCCCTTAAGATGAATCTCGCCCTCGAGATTCGGGTTGGCTAGAAAATAGGTGAGGGTGGTCCTTGAGCAAATCTTCCTCTCGCTCCCAGGTGGCTTCATCCTCCGTGTGGTGGCTCCACTGAACCTTACAAAACTTGATAACCTTGTTGCGGGTGACTCGACTGGCATACTCTAGAATCTTAACTGGTTTCTCCTCATAGGTCAAATCACTGTCCAACCGAATTGCTTCCAGTGGTACCGTATCTCTCAGCGGTATGTCAGCCATCTCCGCATGGCACTTCTTTAACTGAGAAACGTGGAACACATCATGAACTCCTGACAATCCTTCAGGCAATTCCAACTTGTAGGCCACTTCTCCCATACGTTCCAATACTCGGTATGGTCCTATGAATCGTGGCGCTAACTTTCCTTTAACACCAAAACGCTTTGTTCCCCGAAGTGGGGATACTCGAAGATAAACTCTGTCTCCAACTTCGTAAACTGTCTCCTTGCGTTTAGAATATGCATAGCTTTTCTGCCTGGATTGAGCTACCTTGAGCCTATCGCGAATCAATTTCACCTTCTTTTCAGACTCCTTAATCAAATCAGGTCCAAACAACTAGCGGTCTCCAACTTCATCCCACACAACGGTGTCCTGCACCTCCTTCCGTACAAGGCTTCGAAAGGGGCCATCTTTAAACTGGATTGATAGCTGTTGTTGTAAGAGAACTCGGCATACGGCAAATTCTCGTCCCAACTAGATCCATAATCTAGCGCACAAGCTCTCAGCATGTCCTCCAAAATCTGATTGACTCTCTCGGTCTGTCCATCTGTCTGTGGATGAAAAGCTGTGCTGAACTCTAGCCTGGTACCCAAAGTTTCGTGCAACTGATTCCAGAACTTTGAGGTAAACTGGGTTCCTCTATCTGATACTATACTCCTCGGAACTCCATGTAAGCATACAATCCTGGTCATGTATATCTTTGCCAACTTAGCACTGGTGTAAGTGGTCTTTACTGGGATGAAATGAGCTACTTTCGTCAACCGATCAACTACAACCCAAATCGAGTCATAGCCTGAACGAGTCTTGGGTAATCCTGTGATAAAATACATGCCTAACTTATCCCACTTCCATTCGGGTATCGGCAATGGCTGTAGCAATCCTGCTAGCTTCTGATGCTCTGCCTTTACTCTCTGACACACATCACAAACTGCTACATACTCCGCAATATCTTTCTTCATTCTGGTCCACCAGAAAATATCCTTCAAATCCAAATACATCTTGGTATTTCCTGGGTGAATCGAATACGGTGAATCATGTGCCTCTTGCAGAATCAACCTCCTGATCTCCGGGTCATTGGGCACATAAACACGGTCTTCAAACCATAGGGTGTCGTGCTCATCCTCACGAAATCCTTTAGCCTTTCCTTCGCTCATTTTCTCCTTTATAGAGGCAATCTCCTTGTCAGTCTTCTGAGCTTCTCTGATTCTATCCATCAAAGTTGACTGAATCTCCAATGCTGCTACATAGCCTCTCGGAACTATTTCCAAATATAGCTCACGAGGATCCTCGGCTAACTCCTTTGGAATTTCTCCCGTCTTTCGTGTATTGACATGGCTCTTACGGCTCAATGCGTTAGCTACTACATTAGCCTTTCCGGGATGGTAATGCAATCTCATATCATAATCCTTGATGAGCTCCAACCATCTCCTTTGTCTGAGGTTTAACTCCTTCTGTGTGAAAATGTATTTCAAACTCTTGTGATCCGTGTACACCTCACAATGATTTCCAATGAGGAAATGTGTCCATGTTTTTAATGCATGCACTACGACTGCTAACTTAGAATCATGCGTAGCATCAACTCATGAGGCTTAAGCTGTCTTGAGGCACATGAAACAACTCTCCCTTCCTACATAAGCACTGCTCCAAGTCCTTGACGCGAAGCGTCGCAATACACCTCATAGTCCTTGGTCTGGTCTGGCAAAATCAACACTGGTAAAGTAACCAAGCGTTTCTTCAACTCCTGGAAACTAGCCTCACATTCCTCAGTCCATTGAACTTGGTATCCTTCTTTAATAACTCCGTCATAGGCTTCACAATCTTTGAGAAATTCTCAATAAATCTCCGGTAGTATCCTGCGAGTCCAAGAAAACTCCGGATCTCTCCAACTGTTGTTGGCGCTTCCCAATTTGTCACAGTGTCAACCTTAGTGGGATCTACTGCTATACCTTCTCCGGATATAACGTGTCCGAGGAATCCTACTTCCTTCAACCAAAACTCACATTTGCTGAACTTGGCATACAACTGATGTTCTCTGAGCTTCTCAAGTACCAATCGCAAATGTTCCTTGTGCTCCTCTTCATTCTTCGAGTAAACCAGGATATCATCAATGAACACCACGATGAACTTATCCAAGAACTCCATAAACACTTTGTTCATCATGTTCATAAAATAGGCAGGTGCGTTAGTCAGACCAAATGACATAACGGTATACTCGTACAGCCCATACCTGGTGGTAAAAGCTGTCTTAGGTATATCCTGTTCTCGAATCTTCAACTGGTGGTATCCTGATCGCAGATCGATCTTGGAAAATACCTTAGCTCCTTGCAATCGATCAAACAGATCATTGATCATTGGTAGTGGGTACTTGTTCTTGATGGTTACTTCATTCAATCCTCGATAATCAACAACCATCCTTAACGATCCATCCTTCTTCTCCACTAGAAGTACTGGCGATCCCCAAGGCGAAGAACTTGGGCGAATATATCCTTATCCAATAACTCCTTAATCTGCTTCTTAATCTCCACCAAATCCTTTGCAGGCATCCTGTATGGTCTCTTTGATATTGGCCCTGTGCCTGGCAATAGCTCAATCAAAAACTCAATATCTCTATCCGGTGGCATGCCTGGCAACTCTTCTGGAAATACTTCAGGGAAATCCCTTACCACTGGTACTTCCTCCTGCACAACTCCTGTTAAACAATTTACTTGAGTCCCTTTTGGCACATGTCGGGATACATACTTGATCCTTCTCCCTTCTGGGGTGGTAAGCAAAATTGTCTTACTGGCGCAATCGATGTTTCCTCCGTACATCGACAGCCAATCCATACCCAGAATTACATCCAATCCTTGTGATTCCAAAATGATTAAATCCGAGGGAAACACATGCCTACCTATACTCAATGGCACTTGAAAACATCCTTGACTGGCCATATACTCCGCTCCTGGTGAGCTTACTAGCATAGGTGTTCTAAGAACCTTAGTGGGCAGGTTATACTTATCCACAAATCCCCTTGATATGTATGAATGCGATGCACCAGTATCAAAAAGAACGAGTGCAGTAAATGACTTAACCAAAAACTTACCGATTACGGCATCCGGCTGCTCTTCAACCTCCTCCACGTTAACGTGGTTCACCTGTCCCCTGTTGAAAGGGTTCGGCTTCTTCCCAGAGCTTCCATTGCCATTCTGGCCTTCAGGACATTCATTGGCATAATGTCCGGTCTTCTGGCACTTAAAGCAAGTGACTTGGCTCAGGTCCTTCTTGGCTGGGGTTGATGGGTTGGTGCAATTCTGGCCATTGCTTCCTCCATTCCCATTACCATTCTTGGTGCCGTTGTGATTGTGCGAGCTACCTCCTCCATGGGTATGCTGAAAATGTCCTCCCGATCTAGGGGTAAAACGTGACTTCTGCTGAGCTCCAGAATTGTACTTCCCTTGTCCATACTTCCTCTTGCGGTTCTCAATTTGCTGCTGCTTGCCTTCAATCATAAGAGCATGGTCTACCAACTCCTGGTAGTTGTTGAAGGTTGCTACCATCAACTGCATGCTCAACTCATCATTTAGTCCTTCCAGAAACTTCTCCTGCTTAGCTGCATCTGTAGCAACATCATCTGGGGCATAACGTGCTAATTTACTAAAGTCCTCCACATACTGGCCAACTGTCCGTCCTCCTTGGCGCAAGTTGTGAAACTCTCGCTTCTTCATGGCCATAGCTCCTGCTGAAACATGGGCAGTTCGAAAAGCCTGCTGAAACTGGTCCCATGTGACAGTGTCTACTGGGAAAGTGGCTGTGAAATTCTCCCACCATGATGTTGCGGGTCCTTCAAGCTGATGTGCGTCAAACTTCACCTTCTCTGCATCTGTGCATCCTGCTGTGGTCAACTCCCTAGCTGTCTTGCGGAGCCAATCATCTGCTACTATCGGCTCGGTGCTACTGGAAAACACCGGCGGATTCAGCCTAAGAAAACGGGCTAAGTGATCAATAGGTGGTGGTGGTGGTGGTGGGTTGTTGTTGTTGTTCCCCTGATTCTGATTCTGGACTAGCAACTGCATCAATGTGTTCTGCTGCTGGATCAACTGGTTGAGCTCCGGTGGAAAGGTAAATCCGGGGTCACGTCTCGGAGGCATCTGAGGGTTTAGAAAAGATGAGATTTAAGAATAGAGGGGGTCTAAAGAGAAAACACTACCCATATGCACATGAGGCAAAACAAACAATTCACTTCATTCAATCAAACAAGGGCATACAATCGATCTAACTATCGCAAAAGTGCTCGGACTACTGTATTTACATGGTGGACTACTACTGCTGGTGAGGTGGTCTACTGGAAATATTCTTCGGTTGCAGACTCCACGATATCTGCTCTGGCTTCATCAACATAGTCATCATCGCTGTCATCTGGGTCCGAGTCGGTGTCATCGATGATGATGTAGTCTTCTGGGCGAATCTCCTTGGGTTCTTCGTCTTCATCTACTGGTGTAGGGCCTCCCATAAATATCCCGATCTTCTTGATCAGATCGTCATTCTTCTCCACCAATACTTCAATTTCTTCTTCATAATCTTCACGTGTAGCCTTGAGTTCTTCCTCCAGTTCTTTGATTCTTGTCTTAGCCTTCTTCAGGTCTATCATGTCGGCGCATATCTGGTTCTCCTGTCGTCGAATGTGCTGGTTTAATTCCTGGATAAAAGCTGCAATTGATCTATCCTTTCTGGTGCTGATCATCTCCCAGTGCTCATCTCGGCGCCCACAAATCTGGTAGATAGTATCCTTGAGATCATTGCGGTAGACTTCTCCAATGCGTCCCATGGCGATGTGAGCTGCCATGCTCTTTCCTAGACTCCAAGTTGGTGCATCAAAAGAAAACTCTATGGGCTCAGTGACTGGCATGAACGTCCTTCCTGGAACTTGAACTTGAATCATCCAGCGCTCTTCTTCAGGTAAAGTGGCGTTGTAGGTTCTGGTGAAGCTTGGTAATCCTATGTTCAGGTATCTAGTGACTTCCTTCAAGTGGCGTCCAAAGGGTGTATCTTCATCCGGTTGCGTGAACTTGTTCCTTGCATCCGCCATCCTAAAGAATAGAAAAGATGAGAGGTCAGAAGAGAAGAGAGTGAATAGTGTTCTAGGTCTTTACCTTAGTGGTCATGTCCTACAGTCAGCGTGTGCTCTGATACCATCTCTGTAGCGACCAGACCTCAAACGGTCTGATCTTTGTGCTCAGGTGTCATCCCTGGATCAGTAATGCTGACACCACACAGTACTCAGAGGATTTATAACAGAGTAGCAATCACACACTTATTACATCGAGTGTCTCAATAGAGAACTTATTACAATAAATATGGCTTAAGGCCATCTAATAACGATAACAGCGGAAGGCTTGGAAGATAAGTGAGTCCATCAACTCCAACGGCATCACTGAGTATAGAACCACGACCTAAAAACTCCTTAATCATCGTCTGAAAAGTCTGCAACATTAACATTGCAGCCCGAAACGGGTCAGCACATGGAATATGCTGGCAAGTAACACATAGAGAGTAATGGAATGAAACAGCTATACTATATGCATATTTGGCTGGTGGAAAGCTCTATGGTTACAGTTTTGCGTAAAGCCAATTTTTCCCTACTGCAAAGGAATAAATTTTATTAACTATCATGGTAGTTGTTAAACATTGAGAATGGTTGACAGCATTCTCAATCCCAATTAAGCATCATCATTAAACAAAACCCAACAAAATTAATTTTAGAGTAACATGTTGAGATTCACATGATAATCCAAGTACTAGATACTCAAGTTGTCCATAACCGGGGACACGGCTAACCATGATTAGTTTATACACTCTGCAGAGGTTTGCGCACTTTTCCCCACAAGACTCGATCGCCTCCGTTTGGTTTCTCGCACTACATGGTGTTTGAGAAGACGGATGACCGAGACATAGTCTTTCAGAAGCGCTAGCACCTTACGATGGATAGACCGTTACACCTACTTTCCCCTACATCTGCTAGTCTACCCTGTAAGAGTTCGCATGACTTAATCAACTATGCTAGAGCCCATAATAGCTTGTGGCTGCACACGGAAGTTTCTAGTATGAAAAATCTCATGATCCCTTTGGGCCTGGGTGGCGGTCCATAAAGAAAAACAGGCAATCCTGGAATACCCAGGTACCTCAATCCACCCAGATGTGTGTTTAAGTTGCCACCTTAGATAAACCATTAATTAACAAACTCACATCTGTCATGGATATCACTCACCCAATCCACGTCTACTAGCATAGCATGGCATAATAGGCAAACGTAGAAGTAACTCCCAAAGGTTTGATAATATAACAGGTAATAGGTACTACCTCAACTACTTCCCATCCCACAATTTAATTAGATCCTAATCATGCAATGTTTGAGGATTGATCTAATGCAATAAAACTGGGTAGTAGGAGGTATGATCAAAGTGTTACTTGCCTTGCTGATGATCCGTGAAACCTAGAGATTCGAAGTAACAGGCGGCGCACTCCGGGTATTCTATCACAGACAAATAAACAGGCATACAATAAGTATTCATCTAATGCATAGATAAAACTCAAATAAGAGATCTAACCAGAAGGTTCAACTTAAGAACTCCGGTTTGCAAAAAGAATCAAATCAAACGAAGCAACGAAAGTCAAACGGCAAAAGAAACAAGCTTCATTTACTAATCTGGATGTAGGGCAATTTTTACAGTGGCAAAAACTTGTTTAAGTTGGTTAAACGGATAGAGGGTTTCGAGACGAAACTCCAGGCGCTTGAATCGCCTGAATCCGATAAATGAGCGAAAAGTTATACTAAAACGAAAATCGGATCAGGAATCGCGATCAGAAAAATCGCGGATTAAAATCCGAGAAAAAGAAAAACGACGAATGTTCGCTAGAACGAACGAATGGACGAACGCTCACTATTTAAATTGAAAAAAAAACCGATCTATTTAAAAAACGGAAATAAAAAACCGACGAAAACCGACGGGTTTTTTTTCTAAAAAAATATGGCGCGCGGATCAAGGCAACCTCGGGTGATGGGTTGGCGGCGGCGGCGGCGCGCGGATCGAGGCGCGGCTAGGGTTAGGGCTGGCGGCGGCTCTGGTGGGCTGGGGCGGCTCGAGCGGCGGCTATTTAAAGGCTGCCCTCGGGCGGAGTCCTGCTCGGGTGTGGCCCGGAGTCGGTTCGCGTTTTTTTTAAATAATTACGTGTAGAAAAACAAATAAAAAAATACTAAACGGACTCCAAAAATCCCGAAATAAGTTTTCCCGGGCTTCTAAAATCAAGCCGCACAAGGTGAACATTTATTTGGGGGCCTAAATGCAATTTTGAAAAATGCACATTTTTCCTAAATTCAAATAAAATACCGAAAAACTCCGACATAAAATCTTATTTGAGTTTATTATTAAATCCTCAATATTTCTTTATTTTGGGAAAGTCATTTTATTCCCTCTCTCATATTTTTGTAATAGAAATAATTGATGATAAAATAATTAAAATCAAATTATCCTATTCTCAAAATTCGAGAAAGCTCAAATATGAAAATAATGAAATCCCCAACTCTCTCCGTGGGTCCTTGAGTTGCGTGGAATTTCTAGGATCAAAACCAAAAGCAGATAAATTATGATATGCAATGATGGTCTAATGTATAACATTCCAAATTGAAAATTTGGGATGCTACAAAAATTTCAACGCTCAAAAGATATAAGTGAAGAACATAGAGCAAAACTACATAGCTCAAAAGATATAAGTGAAGCACATAGAGTATTCTATCAAATTTTAATTCATAGATGACTCTCTCAAAAGGTGTGTACAGCAAGGATGATTGTGGAACACTAACAAACAAAGACACAAATAATACAAGACGCTCCAAGCAAAACACATATCATGTTGGTGAATAAAAATATAGCTCCAAGTAAATTACCGATGGAAGTGGACGAAAGAGGGGATGCCTTCCGGGGCATCCCCAAGCTTTGACTTTTTGGTGTCCTTGGATTATCTTGGGGGTGCCATGGGCATCCCCAAGCTTAGGCTCTTGCCACTCCTTGTTTCATAATCCATCAAAAGAACACACCCAAAACTTGAAAACTTCACAACACAAAACTCAATAGAAATCTCGTGAGCTTCGTTAGAGAAAGAAAACATAAAACCACTTCAAGGTACTGTAATTAACTCATTATTTATTTATTTTGGTGTTAAGACTACTGTATTCCAACTTCTCTATGGATTATAAACTATTTTACTAACCATAGATTCATCAAAATAAGCAAACAACACACGAAAAACAGAATCTGTCAAAAACAGAACAGTCTGTAGTAATCTGCAACTAACGCAAACTTCTGGAACTTCAAAAAATCTACCAAAATTAGACGACCTAGATAATTTGTTTATTGATTATCAGCAACTGGAATTAGTATTTTATCACGTTCTGATGATTTTTAGTAATTCGGGCACTGAACGCAAAGTTTCTGGAAATTACAGCAAGATCAAATAACTATCATCCAAGAAGATCCAATAGGTCTAGCTTGGCACAAACACTAATTAAAACACAAAACCACATCCAAACAGAGGGTAGATGGGTTATTTATTCCCTAACAGAAGAAAAACACAAAAAAATTGGGTTGCCTCCCAACAAGCTATATCGTTTAACGCCCCTAGCTAGGCATAAAAGCGAGGATAGATCTAGGTGTTGCCATCTTTGGAAGGCAATTCTTCAATGGGGCATCTACCTTTCTTAGAGATCTCTTTCTTTTTAGTAATTATCAAACTTTTAGGCACAAGATCGAAAAATTCATTTGTATCAAATGGTTCTTTAATGAAATCAAAAATATCAGGATGAATACTTATAGATTTAAGATCCACAGTTTCCTTACTAGATGATTCACCCTTATTCTTAGGAACATACATAAGCTTAGAAATTTTAGTGGGAGGACTAGGAGTATTCTTTGCGGAAGAAAAAGCGGTTCCCAAATTGGTAATGATACCCTCAAGTTTATCAATTCTAGAGGAATCTAGATTTATTTTCTCATCTACCATGGGTTCCTTCTCCTTAATATTTTTCAAAGTCATTCCTACCTTAGACCCATATTGAGTGATTTGATTATGAATCTTTTTATCTAGATTTTCAATTGATTCAATAGTAGCAACTTTGTTTTCAATAATTTCAAGCCTTTCCATAACATGCTCCAAAGTTAATATAGTTCCATTAACCAAAAGAGGTGGTGAGCCAAATAAGTCTATCATAGCATTATAAGAATCAAAAGTATGGCTACCCAAGAAATTCCCTCCGGTAATGGTATCAAGGATATATCTATACCAAGGACTAGCACCCACATAAAAATTACGAAGAAGAACTGAAGTAGATTGCTTCCTGGTAGCTCTCTTTTGAGCATTGCAAATTCTATACCAAGCATCTTTCAGATTTTCTCCCTCCCTTTGTTTAAAATTTAGAAGTTCGTTCTCGGGAGATAACAGAGGAGATATAAGACTAGCCATGATGACAAGACAAGCGAGAAAAAGGCAAACGGAGAAGGAGAGGGGGAAGGAGAAAGAGAGGGCGAATAAAACGGCAAGGGTGAAGTGGGGGAGAGGAAAATGAGAGGCAAATGGCAACTAATGTAATGCAGTAGATAGGGATTGTGATGGGTACTTGGTGTGTTGACTTTTTGTGTAGACTCCCCGGCAACGGCGCCAGAAATTCTTCTTGCTACCTCTTGAGCTTGCGTTGGTTTTCCGAAGAGGAAAGGATGATGCAGCAGAGTAGTGTAAGTATTTCCCTCAATTTTTGAGAACCAAGGTATCAATCCAGTAGGAGGCCACACGCAAGTCCCTCGTGCCTACACAACACAAAGAGCTCAACACAACCAACGCGATTAGGGGTTGTCAATCCCTTCACGGTCACTTACGGAAGTGAGATCCGATAGGTAATATTTCTGGTATTTTTGATATAAAGATGCAAAGTGAAAAGTAAAAGGAAAAGTAAAAACAAAGCAAGATTAAAGTGATGGAGATTGATATGATGAGAATAGACCCGGGGCCATAGGTTTCACTAGTGGCTTCTCTCAAGAGCATAAGTTTCTACGGTGGGTGAACAAATTACTGTTGAGCAATTGACAGAATTGAGCATAGTTATGAGAATATCTAGGCATGATCATGTATATAGGCATCACGTCCGTGACAAGTAGATCGAAACGATTCTACATCTACTACTATTACTCCACTCATCGACCGCTATCCAGCATGCATCTAGAGTATTAAGTTAAAAACAGAGTAACGCTTTAAGCAAGATGACATGATGTAGAGAGATAAATTCATGCAATATGAAATAAACCCCATCTTGTTATCCTCGATGGCAACGATACAATACGTATCTTGCTGCCCCTTCTGTCACTGGGAAAGAACACCGCAAGATCGAACCCAAAGCTAAGCACTTCTCCCATGGCAAGAACTACCAATCTAGTTGGCCAAACCAAACGGATAATTCGAAGAGACTTGCAAAGATAACCAATCATACATAAAAGAATTCAGAGAAGATTCAAATATTGTTCATAGATAGACTTGATCATAAACCCACAATTCATCGGTCTCAACAAACACACCGCAAAAAGAAGATTACATCGAATAGATCTCCACAAGAGAGGGGGAGAACATTGTATTGAGATCCAAAAAGAGAGAAGAAGCCATCTAGCTAATAACTATGGACCCGAAGGTCTGAGGTAAACTACTCACACTTCATCGGAGGGGCTATGATGATGTAGAAGCCCTCCGTGATGACGGCCCTCTCCGGCGGAGCTCCGGAACAGGCCCCAAGATGGGATCTCGTGGATACAGAAAGTTGCGGCAGTGGAATTAGGTTTTTGGCTCCTCTTCTGATCGTTTGGGGGTACGTGGGTATATATAGGAGGAAGGAGTACGGCGGTGGAGCACCGAGGGGCCCACGAGGCAGGGAGGCGCGCCCTGTAGGGGGGGCGCCCCCTACCCTCATGACCGCCTCCGGTACTTCTTGGAGTAGGGTCCAAGTCTCCTGGGTCTTATCCGAGAAGAAAATCACGTTCCAAAAAGGATTTTTCTGTTTGGACTCTGTTTGATATTCGGTTTCTTCGACACACTGAAATAGGCAAAAAAACAGCAATTCTGGGTTGGGCCTCCGGTTAATAGGTTTTTCCCAAAAATAATATAAAAGTGGAAAATAAAGCCCAATATAGTCCAAAACAGTAGATATATAGCATGGAGCAATCAAAAATTATAGATACGTTGGAGACGTATCAAAAATTATAGATACGTTATAGAACTTGGCTTGTATATTCCAATGATGGGCTTCCTCAAATTGCCCTAGGTGAGCAAGCAAGTTGGATGCGCACCCACTTAGTTTCTTTTTGAGCTTTCATATACTTATAGCTCTAGTGCATCCGTTGCATGGCAATCCCTACTCACTCACATTGATATCTATTGATGGGCATCTCCATAGCCCGTTGATACGCCTAGTTGATGTGAGACTATCTTCTCCTTTTTGTCTTCTCCACAACCACCATTCTATTCCACCTATAGTGCTATATCCATGGCTCACGCTCATGTATTGCGTGAAGATTGAAAAAGTTTGAGAACATCAAAAGTATGAAACAATTGCTTGGCTTGTCATCGGGGTTGTGTATGATTTAAATACTTTGTGTGGTGAAGATAGAGCATAGCCATACTATATGATTTTGTAGGGATAGCTTTCTTTGGCCATGTTATTTTGAGAAGACATAATTGCTTTGTTAGTATGCTTGAAGTAGTATTATTTTTATGTCAATATGAACTTTTTTCTTGAATCTTATGGATCTGAATATTCATGCCACAATTAAGAAGAATTACATTGAAATTATGCCAACTAGCATTCCACATCAAAAATTATCTTTTTATCATTTACCTACTCGAGGACGAGCAGGAATTAAGCTTGGGGATGCTTGATACGTCTCCAACGTATCTATAATTTTTGATTGCTCCATGCTATATTATCTACTGTTTTGGGCAATATTGGGCTTTATTTTCCACTTTTATATTATTTTTGGGACTAACCTATTAACCGGAGGCCCAGCCCAGATTTGCTGTTTTATGCCTATTTCAGTGTTTCGAAGAAAAGGAATATCAAACGAGTCGAAACGGAACGAAATCAACTGGAGAAGTTATTTTTGGAACGAAAGTCACCGGATAGACTTGGACTCCACGTCAGGAGATACGGGAGGTGCTCACGAGGGTGGGGGGCGCCCCCCTCCCCCCTAGGGCTCGCCCCCCTGCCTCATGGGGTCCCCGTAGCTCCTCCGATGTACCTCCTGCACCCATATATACTTACGTAACCTAAAACTTCTAGAACGAACAATAGATCGGGAGTTCCGCCACCAGAAGCCTCCGTAGCCACCAAAAACCAATCAAGACCCGTTCCGGCACCCTGCCAGAGGGGGCAATCCTTCTCCGGTGGCCATCTTCATCATCCCGGTGCTCTCCAGGACGAGGAGGGAGTAGTTCTCCCTCGGGGCTGAGGGTATGTACCAATAGCTATGTGTTTGATCCCTCTCTCTCTCGTGTTCTTGAGGTGATACGATCTTGATGTATCACGAGCTTTGTTATTATAGTTGGATCTTATGTTTCTCCTCCCCCTCTTCTCTCTTGTAACGAATTGAGTTTCCCCTTTGAAGTAATCTTATCGGATCGAGTCTTTAAAGATTTGAGAACACTTGATGTATGTCTTGCCGTGGATATCTATGGTGACAATGGGATATCATGTGATTCACCTGATGTATGTTTTGGTGATCAACTTGCGGGTTCCGCCCATGAACCTATGCATATGGGTTGGCACACGTTTTCGTCGTGATTCTCCGGTAGAACTTTGGGGCACTCTTTGAGGTTCTATGTGTTGGTTGAATAGATGAATCTGAGATTGTGTGATGCAGATCGTATAATCATACCCACGGATACTTGAGGTGACATTGGAGTATCTAGGTGACATTAGGGTTTTGGTTGATTTGTGTCTTAAGGTGTTGTTCTAGTACGAACTCTAGGGCTGTTTGTGACACCTATAGGAATAGCCCAACGGATTGATTGGAAAGAATAACTTTGAGGTGGTTTCATACCCTACCATAATCTCTTCGTTCGTTCTCCGCTATTAGTGACTTTGGAGTGACTCTTTGTTGCATGTTGAGGGATAGTTATGTGATCCAATTATGTTAGTATTGTTGAGAGGACTTACACTAGTGAAAGTATGAACCCTAGGCCTTGTTTCCTAGCATTGCAATACCATTTACGCTCACTTTTATCACTTGTTACCTTGCTGTTTTTATAATTTCAGATTACAAATACCTTTATCTACCATCCATATACCACTTGTATCACCATCTCTTCGTCGAACTAGTGCACCTATACAATTTACCATTGTATTGGGTGTGTTGGGGACACAAGAGACTCTTTGTTATTTGGTTGCAGGGTTGCTTGAGAGAGACCATCTTCATCCTACGCCTCCTACGGATTGATAAACCTTAGGTCATCCACTTGAGGGAAATTTGCTACTGTCCTACAAACCTCTGCACTTGGAGGCCCAACAACGTCTACAAGAAGAAGGTTGTGTAGTAGACATCAAGCCCCTACTGAGTATAAAAAGTATTTCACTGTTTATACTTCGAATAAAAGAATTCCAGAAAATCACTAAATCTTTGGGAGTTAATCTAAAATAAACCATAACTCGGATGAAAATAATTTATATATGAAAAACTATCAGAGAAATATAACGAATCCGAATATGTCATCCATTTGTTTAACAAACCTTCCTATCATAACAAACATTGAACATTTGCACTTGGATCAATATATGGAATAATACCTGGAGCTGGGAAAATATTACCAAATATTTTCCCTCTGCTTTTAAAATTCTTAGTATTGCATTAGGTCACACCAACACCACATTTCACATGACATGCATTGTGTTGCAATTGTATCCCTGTTATTTATTGTTTCTCCCCCTTCTTCTTCTCTGGTAGACCCTGAGACCGCTGCCGATGCCCCTGTGATCGACTATGTCGACGACGACCCTTCCTTCTCGGTAGAGCTTCCAGGAAAGCAAAACCCCCTTGATCATCCAGATACCGCCCATTCTTTCTCTCTTATTCTTGCATTAGATTTTGCTACTGTTGTTGTTCAGGTAGTTCCTACTATGATGCATCACCTGTTTTTGATAACCTGCTATTGATACTTTATCTAATAATGTATATGCTTAGTATAGGTGAGTTAGTGTCCCATCAGTGGCTCTGCACCCTTTTCCGTGTTGCCATGCCATTCTATCTGGGTTGACTGAGATGATGGATCACTGTATCGAGACCAGAACACCCCTAAAGTCCCTTACAATTGCATGACTCTATTGAGCTGTATCAAGTGTGATCTACCAAGGGTGATTCCTTGTATTTCACTCTCGATGAAGACTCTGCAGAGTAGCACATCTAGTGTGATCTACTGAGGGTGATTCCTCGTATTTCACTCTAGGTGATGACTCTACCGTGCAGTATATCAAGGTAAACCTATCGATGGTGATTCCTCCGGTTTCACCTTGATGGTATGGACCTGAACCCCGACTATTACAATGATAATGTGGTGGAACAATAGGGCGGGTGGAGACCATAGGAGAGAGGAGGGTCTATTCCCTGGTCGTGGTATGTGAGTTACCAAGTTGGCGTGACAGGAGAACTATTCGTGTCCGCGAGCTACATATAATAGACTAACGGATTTGGGTATTTGATCTGAGTTGGCCGCTGGCCTAAACGCACTAACCGCCATGCGGGATAATGGTATATGGGACCCTCGGTGTCGTACATTTTTTTCGAAAACTGTCAGACGTCCAGTTCAGCATTGCAGAGTGGTTGGGCAAGCAGATCCTTGAAGAGTTTTGTTTGGTCCCGGTCACCCTCGCAATGACCCGGAGTGCTTAGGGGTGAGAAGCCGAACAACCCCTCCGCGTTTAGGATGTAGACCGATGGGGACATCTCTATGGAGTCTAGGTAGGACTACGGCGTGTCAATTGCCCGAGGCCGCGCATTACCCAGAAAGTGTATCTCGCTAGAGGTACTTGAGCGTATTGAGTAATGTGGTGCACCCCTGTAAGGAAGTAAACTATTCAAATAGCCGTGTCCATGGTAATAGGGCACTTGGATATATGAGAGTATCCCGATCTTATACAATTTGAACCAGATACCTGGTCAAATACATTGCTCAATAAATATGGAATGCCCATGGATCTTTTCTCGTAGGGAGTTGAGGAAGGATAGCGGGGTATTGTATTGATGTGTTATTTACAAGTTGGTATCGTATATGCTCATACTCCTTCCCCTGCTGCAAGATCATCTGCTCTGCTCTCGTCTATTGCTGCAAGATGATGGCCCTTGTGTTGCATAAAGCTTTCCCCCTAGTTTTGGCATTTCTGCAGTATAGTCCACAAATATACCCCATTCATTTGATACCCGATGCATACTTAGCATAGTTCTGATGTAAGTCTTGCGAGTACTTCAGATGAGTACTCACCGTTGCTTTGCACTCTTTTTCTTCTTCCCGGTTGCTGTTATGAAATAGTAGTGTCCCAGATGCAGGTTCCATCGCCGATGATTTCTACGTGGAGTTCGACATCGAGGAGTAGTTTGAAGGTCCTAGGCACGAGGCCTGCACCTTTTTGATCTAGAGTCGTTGATTGTTTTCGCCTTCTTAAGGCACCTTTGTAATTTTCTGTAGGCAGACCTAACTCTTGTTGTAATATCGGGTCCTACGACCATGGTTTGTAATATATTGTTTCTTTGTTTAAATTTGAGTCGTAGATTTGTGTTGTGATATTATACCATGAGTCATTGATCTTGATCGTGCATACTGCGTGGATGTTTAGTGCACGATTAACTTCACGGTGTCACACCTAATATCTAATAGGTATAGCATTGTCCTTTTTGTCTGGTTATTACTTTGGTTGGGACACCATGGGGAGGTGTTGTCGTTAATTCATTGTGTCCCATGGGCGCCAGCAGGATAGGGTATGCAACGACAAGGATCCAGTCAGCAAAGCATGGGTAAAAGCGTCCCACGGTGCTCAGGCATGTAGCACGATGTCACAACCATACACAAACATGCCGAGTCGGGCGCAAGTACGCGTCGGGTGAGCCCAGGTCCATGAGTGTGAATGAGGTGAAGGACAAGAGTGTGAATCCATGTGTGGTAGAGACCTGCGGCTCCCAAGGCTCGGTCCTAACCGATTTCTCGGTTGTATCGGACCCATATGTACGGCAGACTCGGCGTAGAGACACATGTCTCAACGGTCAGACACTGGCATTTTGCCTTTGCTATTCCATGCCGCTCCCCCCCCCTCCCCCCCCAGTCTACCCTCTTTGGCGCCTAGGTTGTGTCTATATGCAGCCAACATTGTTTCTCGGTGTTTGTTCGCATGGTAACACCCTTTGGGGATAATTTATAAAGCAAACATTTATTAAACACGTTGCGCATAGCTTGCTTAACTTTCTGGCTGTAGTTCATCTTTGCGCTACCCAAGGAAAGGATAGGTGTGAAATGACATAACATGAGCATAATTATTGGCATAGTATTTTGCAGATAAATGCAAAAGAAAAATCCTTCAAATAGTTCATATTTCCTTTTGGATGCATTCTTGATTGTAATTGGTCCTTGCGCCAATTGCGCAACATGTCATCTAGTTAAATAGGCAAAGCAAGTTTTTCTCACGTGCCAAGTTGATTGATGACTACTCCCTCCGTCCGTGAATAAGTGTACTTCTAGCTTTTGTCTTAAGTCAAAGTTTTGAAGTTTTGACCAACTATATACAAAAGCATAATAACATATATGACATTAAATTGGTATGTTATGAAAATACATTTCAAAATAGATCTAGTGATATTAATTTAGTGTTATAAATGCTAGTACTTTTCCCTATAAAGTTGATCAAAGTTTTAAAATTTTGACCTAGGACAAAAACTAAAAGTACACTTATTCACGGACGGAGGGAGTATCTTACAAGTATATAAAGGAGAGAGTCATTAGAAGTCCTTAGCGTACCCAATTTAGGTCAGCATGCCACTGGGCCGAACTTTTCTTGCAAAGATCACTCTAATTTTCTTGATAGCGACAAGTGGCGCATATATAATGCGTCATTTGTTGCAACCTAGGAGTTTTTCATTTTTTATGTTCCGTTTATTGAAAACGTTTTATCTCTCAAACATGCGTCCAAATCTCGAACGGCTTTCACCGTTGGATTCCTCGCATCGAGATCTTTAAAACTAGATACCATATTTCTAGGTTTTGATGAACCTTTTTTCACGAAAAACCAGAGGAAAAAATAGGACGAAAAAACCGAACCAGGAGCATGGGTTTTTCCCTTTCAGAAAGAGGCACGCCTGTGCCTCTCATGAAACATAAAGCCTGCCTCTGGCGGAAGCAAAACCGTGACTTTCGCGAAATAAAAAAAAAGAAAACGTATTTTTTTGTTTTCGAGGAGGCACGGCCGTGACTCTTGCAATATCACAACCATGCCTCTCACGAAAGCAAAACCATAACTCTTGCGAAAGGAAAAAACAAAAAAACACATTTTTTTTCGTTTTCGAGCCTCTCGCGAAAGCACAAACGTGCCTCTCACGGAAGCAAAATCGTGACTCTCGCGAAAAAAATAGAAAATGCATTTTTCCCGTTTTGGAGAAGCACGGCCGTGCCTCTCGCTAAAGCACAACCGTGCCTCTCGCAGAAGCAAAACCTTGACTCTCGCGAAAGAAAAAAAAACAGAAAACACGTTTTTTTTCGTTTCCGAAAGGCACGGCCTTGACTCTCGCGAAAGCACACCCGTGCCTCTCACGGAAGCAAAACCATGACTCTCGCGAAAGGAAAAAAATACAGAAAACGTGTTTTTTTCCGTTTCTGAGAGGCACAGCCGTGACTCTCGCGAAAGCACACCTGTGCCTCTCGCGGAAGCAAAACCGTGACTCTCGCGAAAGGAAAAAAAACAGAAAATATGTTTTTTTTTTGATAGGCACGGCCGTGACTCTCGCGAAAGCAAAACAGTGCCTCTCGCGGAAGCAAAACCGTGACTCTTGCAAAAGAAAAAAAAACATGTTTTTCACACAAAAAAGTCTTTTTTCAAAAAAAAATGTCGAAAAGCTAAGAAAGGCCGGTGAAAAACCAAAACGTCGAAAAAACTAGGAAAGAACCGTTTAAAAACCCAAAAATGCGTGCGAAAAGAAAACAAAATCCGGAGGGAGCGTCCAGAGTGCGACATGTGACGAATGGTTGAGAGCACGCCAAGTGGCGCTGATAGTTGCGAGGCTCCCTAAGGAGCGCTCGTTAACTAGTTGCTCTCGGGTCTTGCCCATGCGGATTCCTCGTTTGTCGTGTCTACAGGTATGGGCCGGCCCATCACCATGTTTTGCTCGCTCGGTCGCTCTATTCGCTCGCTTGTTCGGTTTTCTCTGGTTTCATTTTGTCTTTCATTTCCTTTTTCTTTTTACTTTCAATTTCGTTCATTCTTTCTCGGGTTTCATTGGTTCTCACAGTGTTCCGCTGTTTTAATCAGCTTCTCTGTTTTTTTCTTCTTATTTCTTTTGTTTCTCAGGTTTTTTCCTTTTTCTGGTTTTCATTAAAAAAATCCTACACATGCCTCTATACCTCATACACATTTTACATTTTTAATATATCATAGGAACATTATATATATATATATATATATATATATATATATATTCAATTACATGATTAATATTATTTGAAAAAAATGTTTTGGTGCCTACATTTTTTCATACAGATTTTATGTTTGTCATATACAAGAGGAACATTTTTTATGCATGCAATACATTTTCCAAATACATGATTAACATTTTCTAAAAATATATATTTTAACATTTACTTTCTTCGTGCACATTGTACATTTTTCGTAAGCACACGAAACATTTTTCAAATACATAGTTAACGCCTCTTAAAATATATCTTTTGATGTGTAGCTTTTTTCTCACAGATTGTACATTTTTCGTATACACCTAAAACATTTTTTAGGCACGTTAAACATATTTCAAATACATGATTAACATTTTTCAGACACATATTTCTGAAATTTTATTTGGATACGTTTATTTTTTTCAAATACAGGTTGGAACATATTGTTGAATAATATCAGCTTTTTTTTAAAATTATGCTAGTAACAATTTATTTGCATTGCGTTAACATTTTTTTAAATACATGATTTTTTAAAATATATGTTTTGATGTCTACCTTTTCCATACACGTTGTACATTTTTTGTATACATAAAAAAAATCTTAGACGTTTAACATTTTTCAAATGCATGATTTTGTGTGTTCAAAAGAGCATGATTAACGTTTTCCCAGAACATTTGAACATTTTTTGAATATGTGTTAATCGTTTTCTCCAAATTCATGGATATTATTTATTTTAATTTTTTAGTCTATTATTATTTATTTTAAGTATTATTATGTTTTGAGGATATGACCAAAAGAAGAAGAAAAAACCAACCTACATGCTCCTGCTACTGCTCGCTAGCGGTGGCCCACCTGGCCCATGTACGAGGCGATGCCGGCGAGCGCTTGTTCCAACTCGCTGTGGCAGCACATAGCTGCACCCTTGAACCATTTACGTGGCGAACCAACCTGTGATTGTATGATTAGCGGGATAGTAGTATCCCAGTCCATCAGGATTCAAGTCCTGGTGCTCGCATTATTTTTGAATTTATTTCAACATTTTCGGTGATGCGCTTTCAGTGGGAGGAGACGTTTCCGTCGACGACGAGATGCCTACGGTGCCCTCGTAAATCTGATGGTATGCCGACCCAATTTTTTGAAGGTGCTCATAGAAATAGAGTGTACGTGTGTGCGCTCATAGAGGTGAATGTATATGCGTATGATTGAGAGCTTGCGTTTGTACTGTGTTAGAAAAACATTTACGCGTCGCTTATTGACCATCACTCTTTAAATTAGCGAAGTTGAAGTTGTTGGAACCACCTGTTGTAGCGGTGCTCGGAAGAAGCCCTCGGCAGCGCCGAAGACTACACTGGACCTCCACTTCACTAGCTGGCGCCCATGCACAGTCAGCTGCCGCTTGAGCTGCATTGCCACATCCGCCATGTCGGCAACCTCCTTCTCCGAGTAAGCGAACCAGAGCATTGTACATACCCATTGCGACGGCGTAGGCAAGCGTCCCAGAGAGATGACGGGCACAGCGTCGAGACCATCGTCACCGACGAGCATCCAAAGTTGTTTTCAGATCGCCACTGCCAGAAGCAGGCAATAGCCAATCTATACTGTCAAACGAAATCTAATTCACCCACTTTGTTAGAAAAAATATTCATCACTTGCCCATCCCACGGACGAAACATATCTTTTCATAACCTAAATGATAAGTAGCACGCATGTGGGCATGATGCATTTTGGCCCTGACTTTTTCTACAACTACAGCTGTCATCCGAAAAAGCAATTTTTTTTTGAAAATTAACATCCGAAAAGAAGTTGTCATGCTTGATAATTAAAGTTGTCATCATCACGTTATTAAACTTGTCATAAAAAACATTCGAAGTTGTCATGTGTTCATGCCATTAGATGTGAAAGTTCCTTTCATAAATGTATAAGAGCATCTCCAGCCGCCTTTCAAGAAAAGCCCCTAGAAGCGCTTTTTCATCGCTGGCGGACGAAAAAAAGTCTCACTCACACCCCCACGAGTTTGTTTAGCGCCGGATCTAGCCAAAAACAGTCGGCGACTCCAACGCGAACCCAGAAAACTGGGGAGGCACCTGGGGGGCTTAATTCACCGTTTTACATGCACTGACCCACCTGGCAGCGTCTCTCTTGTCGCTTCCCTTCCCTGGCCCACCCACGTGCTCCCCTCCACACACCCATCCTCTCTTTCTCTCGAGGCCGGGCTGCAACTCCTCTCTCTTCTCTTCTCCTTTTCTTGCCTCGCGGCGCCCGGCACGCCGCCGCCCTCGCCTCGCCGCGCACCACGTCGGTGGAAATGGCGCACACGCCGCCCGCGCCCTGCTCTTCCTGCTCGCGCGCTGCCGCTCCTCCACGCTGGTGCGGCGTCGACACGGGCGAGCTCGTGGTGCGGGGCGAGGGAGCGGGGACGAGCTCCATGGCCGGGTCGGCCGCGTGCTGCAGGGGGCGGCTCGAGGGACCGGGCACGGGGCGGCTCGACGTCAGCCTCCAGCCGCCCGCTGTAGGCCACCTACGCGCTGAGCCGCGGCCGGCGCGGACAGGGAGGAGGGGCTCCTCGACATCTTCTGCAAGGCCCTGGCCGGCGACCTGCCGTCAAGCCGCGCCATCCAGCCGCGAAGCGGCAAGACGATACACCACCTCCTGCACCTGCATTTCGACTGCAACGTCCGCAGCGCGTCCGTGGACGCCAGCGACGCCAAGGGACGCAACAACGGCAAGGCCGACGCCAACGGCACGTCGTCGCTGGCCGTGTAGAAGCAGTCGCCGGTCCCGTCCCCGCGCTCCAGCGACGACGCCTTGAAGGGCCGGCTGACGTCGATGGTCCCGCAGGCAGCCAAGATGGAGGAGGCCGGTGTGACGTTCAAGAGGAAGGCGACCCTGCGCGACAAGATGGTTGGGCGAGGCGCTGTACGAGATGAGACGCGCGGGCGGACGAGCTCCTCGACAGCCTTGGCGGGGCGGACGTGGCGTTTGGCACGAAGGCGGTCAGGCGGGCGAGCGAGCCGTGGACTGAGGGCTTTACCTACTGAGAAAACTCTCATCCCAAAGGCAAAATTAGCGCCGACAAGTTCTTATCCGGCGCAAAAATCATCCCTGAGGGGGCACAACGGCTGGAGATGCTATGAGATCTCCGCTCGCGATCTCGCCGTCGCCGGCACACGCCGCTATGGCACATCCCATGTGCATGTCCTTGGAAATCTAGGTCCATCACTATCAATCAAAGCAGAGACGGACGCACTAGACGATGGCCGACACCTGCCCAGGCACAGGCAGCACAAGATCTCTGTCGATAAACTATCGTCCCTTCGTGCAATGCATAGCAGCGTGGGAATTGGACTGGCTGGACTTGTCCTGAATGCTTTGCCTTGTTCTGCCCTGATCTGCGCGCGGCTGCCTGCCCAGGCGGGGGCCTACACTCCTTCCTGCCGCCCATCATGGCCATCACCTCTCTTTTCCTTCGGCCTCAAGCTAGCCAACTGCGATTGGAGCATCACCTCGAGGCTCGAGCCACTTAATCAGTCTCATCGTAGTTTAATCGCTTCCATTGGCGGGGAATGCATAGCATTATATGCACACGCGCCGACATAGACTACATCACACCCGTCCACACGAACGTGTACGCTATAACAACGGGCTTCAGGTTGGCGAGGGGGGAATAAATTTGCAAATCTTGCATCGTCCGTACTACCGCATGTGCGTACATAATCAAATATAAACACCTTTGCCAAAAAAATTAGGGGAAAATCTATGAAAAATAACTTGTGGTTGGATAGTTAGAAGAGAATTGATGGTACCCTAGCCCACCAAAGATTAAAGCTCGGTTTTGATACATGTGTGTCTCATAAAGACGAAATATTCTTTTCGTGAAAGGCGATGTTTCGGAATTTGTCAATTGAGTAAAGTGATAATGTTAAGGACTACTCCATCCGTTTCTAAATATAAGCATTTTAGAGATTTCAATAGATACTACATTCGGATGTATATAGATATATTTTAGATTGTATATTCACTTATTTTGCTTTGCATGTAGTCCGTATTAGAATCTCTAAAAGAGCTTATACGTAGGAATGGAGGGAGTAGATCATCTAACCCGATTGAATGAAAAAAAATGACTAATTTAAGATCTGCCTATTCCACATTAATGAAAGCACATTATGTTTTTGCTTCTGTCGGTGACTAGACATTGTGGTATCTTCGTTAATCTTAAGAATTGTTGACTCAGCCTCTCGAAGATGTTCATAATCTAGTAGGGGATGGGTTGCACACTTATATCAACACATGGGTCTAGATGCTTTGTACGTCCATGTCACCTCACAAAAGTCACAACTGAATAAACATAAAAAAATACATATACAAGCACTTGATTGAAGTCGTAGTGGGTGAAGTCACGATCCCACAAGCTCGCCAATAGTTGTTTTGTTTGTCCCTAAAAATATTATTTTGCTCCAGTAGTACTTTGGTTACAAGTTTATTTTTCTTTTGGAGAAGGAGGATAGTACACCACATACTATTGATTATTCAGCACTGCCAAGCAAATACAAAAATTGATGTTGAAGGAATCGGCTTGTAGAAGAAAAGAAAATCAGAAGACACTTGCCTCACAGCTGAATATTTGTAATCCTACTGCAAAGCCTGTGCATATCACTCGATAATGAAAAACACATCACTCCTAGACAAAAGCCTTCAAGAAAGGATCTTCGCCATATGCGATGATGGTGACGAGTTCAGTCAAAGTCCGTAAATGCGACTTTATTTTTAAACAAGGCAAAAGCATTACCTTTTCATTAATAAAGCAAGAAGAATTGTATATACAAAAACTGAAGCCCAAAGCTGAAGCGGATTACTCTCTCTGGATGATCACTCCTATGTGCTTCGCCTCGGCGATACACCACAACCTTGCCTCTCTCTTGATGTTGTCAAAAATAATCATATGCGAAGATGCAAATTTACGAAAAGCTCTACATTTCTCTCGTTCCAGATCTCCCAAGACATGAGCATGAGAAGTGAAGCGAAAGCCTTGTTTACTCGCATATTGGGACTAACCGTTTTGGTCCATGGAGTAGAGCATTAAGTCAACAACTTCAAGAAGGTCAGGATGCACACGTGTCGGCAATGCCTAAGCTAGTAGGAGACATGATATCATGGCTTCTCACCCGTACCAAACACATACTTGTCGTCGAAATTGTCACTACCGTCTAACAACTTCTCCCTAGTTGGATTCCGGAGCTGGGAGCATGCCGTGGAGAAAACTCAAAAAGGCGGAGAGGGTTGGTGTCACCCAGCTTATAGTCTCTGCAACACTTCCATATGATCCAATTGATGGAAGAGGAAGGAGTCAGACCCGAAACGGAGCCATGGCACCGGTGACCTATGGTGCAGACCCCATGAGCGGAATCACAACGCTAACATGGCCGCCACCATCGGGGCCGATGCACAACCATGCGGCAGTTGCACCAGGCTCATCCACAGTCATACACAACCAAGACTAGGTCAGCATGATGTTGCACATGCCCGGCCCCAACCGACACATCGCGCCGAAAGGCTCACCATAGCCTCACTTCGGCCTCCATCATGAGTCCACCACACTCACAGTTACGGCAACTCCAACGGGCCTACCCAAACAAACACATAATATGTCTGTTTTTTTGTCTGTTTGGGTGGCCAAACAGACAACAAAAGTATGTCTATGTCCACCGTCCCGCTAGTGTGCCCAACACGCCGATCCATATTTTTGTTTTTGACCAAATTTTAAATTATATATACATTGTCGTCAAAAGTCCATTCGTTCTAAATTAACTAGAACAATAAAAACAAACATAACTAAATTAAAGTTAAATCTACTAGTCGTCGCCCTTGTCCTGGTCATCGTCCTCGTTATGGTGAACGGGGTTATGCGACGCAGCCCCGAGGAAGAGTCGGCCTTGTGGTCTTGCCATGTCGACTCCCGTCCTAGTGGGCCGGGCTGAGGACCCCTTATTAGTTTTGTCCTAGGACGCATTGGACAACACATGACGTATACAAAGAAAATTCTAAAAGAATTGCCATACAAGACAAGAAGATGGATTCATGGAGTACGTAGTTGACTAGGACCCATGTACCCTATGACCCCTTGGAATTGTATATAAATAGAGGGAGCGGGATCACAGAAAGACAAGTTACAATCTCTTGGTACTTTGTACTCTTGATACACTCCAACACAAAAGAACAAGCATGACGTAGGGTTTTATCTCCTGTGGAGAGCCATAACCTGGATAAACTATGTGTCCTTGTTACCATTGTCCCAAGAAACCTAGCCTACAATACCCTATGGATTTATCTTCAACAAATACCGTCATGCTATGAACTGTCAGTTAGTGCCATGGCGATTTTGTGGAAATCTATGCATACAATTACAGGCATTTAGAGAACGAGCCGGGTAAAACCGTCTGAAGACTGTTAAACTTAATGTTGGCGCGGCCTTTCATCCAAATGATCTTCATGGCACTGTTGGAGCTGTCCTGAGGGGCTGATACATAGCTGCATTGGATGACCGGCTAGAACATGTGTCGGACGTGGCAATGGCAGAGGCATATGCATTACGGCATGAACTTTTGTTTGCACAACAGGTTGGTATTCACGGTTTGATTGTGGAGTCAGACTACATGGAGGTGATTAACACGATGCAAGGGGATGGCTTCATGGTATCAACAACAACAACTATTTACACATAGTGTAACATCCTCTCTCTAGGTACACTTTGGTTTCTTTCACTACCTAAGGGAGATGAACGTTGCCTGCCATGAATTAGCTAGGCTAGCGGGTTCATTGCGTCTCTCGATGTGGTTAGAGGAACCACTGCATCGTTCGTAAGGTGTTTGATAGATGATGTAACTGTCTTTTGATTAAATAAAGTTACTGAAGTTAAAAATAAAGGTCCAAAAAATGCCCCCTAATGAAAAAGTCCCTATATGGGATTTTTTGGGGTAGAAAAGAAACCAGGAAATGAGATGGCCAGTGCCGACCTAGCTTTTTTTAGATTTGCCAACACTTCATTGATTAATATAAATGTTCATCAGAATACACTGGGTCATGAGGATGAATAAGCCACAAATGGCTACCCTGATCATGCATAGCAGAGTGATTGGAAAGATTTTAAGCTTCACTATTTGATGGAATAGGATTTGTGGCTCTCGGGTGCCACACACCCCTATATGTGTATAGCATTAAAAACATATTAGGAAAATTCAAAAATTTATGAAATTTTAGGATATGAAACATGGGTGCCCATTACACCCATGTCCAGTTTTGTGTGGGGGGGGGGGGGAATGGTTGCCCATGGTAATTTTAGTAAAAAGACAAAAAAACATATGTAAAGAAACCATTGGATGTATCGCATGTCGGACCGTAATTCCA
This sequence comes from Triticum aestivum, assembly GCF_018294505.1. Taxonomy (NCBI): domain Eukaryota; kingdom Viridiplantae; phylum Streptophyta; class Magnoliopsida; order Poales; family Poaceae; genus Triticum; species Triticum aestivum. The sequence continues at coordinate 228,095,906 of NC_057797.1, forward strand.
ACACGGTGGATACCACGGGCAACCATTCCCCGCGAAAATGAACATGGGTGTACAATAGGCACCCATGTTTCATATCCCAAAATTTCAGAATTTTTGAAATTTTTTGATAATTTTTAATGTTATTTTCATATAGGGGTGTGGAGCACCCGGGTGCTCCAATGCATTTCCCACTATTTGATGCTCTACCTTCGAAATAATTAGACAACTATCGAAACAACTAGCTCTCGAATTAAACTCTTTGATAATTGATGCATAGGCTCCTCCTTTACCTTCCTTGATGTCCTCTTCTACATTCTTACTATCACATGCACTAACGAATTTTGGTAGCGATAGGTGTTTTGCTAATGCCAGTGCTTCACGGCAAGCTAAAATCTCTAGGGTTGTCGGGTCCGTTACTCCTTATAGAACAATCAATAAAGACCTCAAGTAGCCTCCATATCTCCCTCTGCTAGGAGAGAGCAACCTGTGGCCACTGTGGAGAAGTGGAACTATGGTCTTCATCTCGGTTTAGGCTAACTCCAACGGGCGACCCCAAACATGATGTCCGTTTTGTTGGATTTTGTCCGTTAAGGTGGGCAAAGGGGCATGATACATCTCCAATGTATCTATAATTATTGTACCATGTTGTTATATTATTATTTTTGGATGTTTACAATCATTTTATAGCAACTTTATATCATTTTTTGGAACTAACCTATTGACATAGTGCCCAGTGCCATTTGTTGTTTTTTGCTTGTTTTTTACTTCGCAGAAAATCAATACCAAACGGAGTCCAAACGCAGCGAAACTTTTGGAGATTTTTTTCTGGACCAGAAGACACATGTTGGGCCAAAGAAGTGCCGGAGGGGGGCTCCGAGGGGGGCACAACCCACCTGGGCGCGCCTGGGTTGTGTCCACCTCGGCCGCCTCCCGCACTGCCTCTTTGCTCTATAAATACCCCAAAAAATCCAAAAACCCAAGGGGAGTCGACGAAACACAATTCCAGCCGCCGCAAGTTCCAGAACCACCAGATCCAATCTAGACACCATCACGAAGGAGTTCATCATCCTCATTGGTGCCTCTCCGATAATGTGTGAGTAGTTCATTGTAGACCTTCGGATCCGTAGTTAGTAGCTAGATGCCTTCCTCTCTCTCTCTTTTGATTCTCAATACAACGGTCTCTTGGAGATCTATTTGATGTAACTCTTTTTGCGCTGTGTTTATTGGGATCCGATGAACTTTGAGTTTATGATCAGATCTATTATATCCATGAAAGTTATTTGAGTTTTGATCTCTTATATGCATGATGACTTATAGCCTCGTATTTCTTCTTAGAATCCCGTGTTTAGTTAGGCCGACTAGATCGATTTTTCTTGCCATGGGAAGAGGTGCTTTGTGATGGGTTCGTTCGTGCGGTGTTCTTTCCCAGTGACAGAAGGGGCATCAAGACACGTATTGATCGTTGTCATTAAGTATAACAAGATGGGTTCTATTCCTACATGAATAGATCTTGTCTACTGAAGGAGATATGCCCTAGAGGCAATAATAAAGTTGTTATTTATATTTCCTTATATCATGATAAATGTTTTATTATTCATGCTAGAATTGTATTAACCGCAAACTTAGTACATGTGTGAATACATAGACAAACAGAGTGTCCCTAGTATGCCTCTACTTGACTAGCTCGTTAATCAAAGATGGTTAAGTTTCCTAGCCATGGACATGTGTTGCCATTTGATGAACGGGATCACAAAATTAGAGAATGATGTGATTGACTTGACCAATCCGTTAGCTTAGCACTATGATCATTTAGTTTATTGCTTTGCTTTCTCCATAAATTATACATGTTCCTATGACTATGAGATTATGCAACCCCCGAATACCGGAGGAACACTTAGTGTGCTATCAAACGTCACAACGAACTGGGTGATTATAAAGATGCTCTACAGGTGTCTCCGATGGTGTTTGTTGAGTTGGCATAGATCGAGATTAGGATTTGTCACTCCGATTATCGGAGAGGTATCTCTGGGCCCTCTCGGTAATGCACATCACTATAAACCTGGCAAGCAATGTGACTAATGAATTAGTTACGGGATGTTACATTACGGAACAAGTAAAGAGACTTGCCGGTAATGAGATTGAACTAGGTATGATGATACCGACGATCGAATCTCGAGCAAGTAACATACCGATGACAAAGGGAACAACGTATGTTGTTATGCGGTTTGACCGATAAAGATCTTCGTAGAATATGTAGGAACCAATATGAGCATCCAGGTTTCGCTATTGGTTATTGACCGGAGATGAGTCTCGGTCATGTCTACATAGCTCTTGAACCCGTAGGATCCGCACGCTTAACGTTCGATGACGATCGGTATTATGAGTTTATGTGTTTTGATGTACCGAAGGTAGTTAGGAGTCCCGTATGTAATCACAGACATGACGAGGAGTCTCGAAATGGTGGAGACATGAAGATTGACATATTGGAAGGTTATGCTTGGACACCGGAAAGGTTTCAGATGAGTTCGGGCATATACCGGAGTACCGGGGGGTTATGGGAACCCCCCGGGGGCTTAATGGGACTACATGGGCTTTAGTGGAAGAGAGAGGAGGCGTCCAAGAGGTGGGTGCGCCCCCTCCCCAAGCCCAATCTGAATTGGGAGGGTGTCGGCCCCCCTTTCCTTCTTCTCTTCTTCCCCTTCCTCCCCCCTCCTATTAAGACTAGGAAAGGGGGGAACCTACTCCTAGTAGTAGTAGGAATCCCCCCTTGGGGGCGCACCATGAGGGCCGGCTGGCCCCCTCCTGAAGGAAATATGCCCTAGAGGCAATAATAAAGTTATTATTTATTTCCTTATATCATGATAAATGTTTATTATTCATGCTAGAATTGTATTAACCGGAAACATAATACATGTGTGAATACATAGACAAACATAGTGTCACTAGTATGCCTCTACTTGACTAGCTCGTTTATCAAAGATGGTTATGTTTCCTAACCATGGACAAAAGAATTGTCATTTGATTAACGGGATCACATCATTAGGAGAATGATGTGATTGACATGACCCATTCCGTTAGCCTAGCACTTGATCGTTTAGTATGTTGCTATTGCTTTCTTCATGACTTATACATGTTCCTGTAACTATGAGATTATGCAACTCCCGTTTACCGGAGGAACACTTTGGGTGCTACCAAACGTCACAACGTAACTGGGTGATTATAAAGGAGTACTACAGGTGTCTCCGAAGGTACATGTTGAGTTGGCGTATTTCGAGATTAGGTTTTGTCACTCTGATTGTCGGAGAGGTATCTCTGGGCCCTCTCGGTAATGCACATCATTATAAGCCTTGCAAGCAATGTGACCAAATGAGTTGGTTACGGATGATGCATTACGAACGAGTAAAGAGACTTGCCGGTAACGAGATTGAACTAGGTATTGGATACCGACGATCAAATCTCGGGCAAGTAACATACCGATGACAAAGGAAACAACGTATGTTGTTATGCGGTTTGACCGATAAAGATATTCGTAGAATATGTAGGAACCAATATGGGCATCCTGGTTCCGCTATTGGTTATTGACCGAGAATAGTTTTAGGTCATGTCTACATAGTTCTCGAACCCGTAGGGTCCGCACGCTTAACGTTACGATGACAATTATATTATGAGTTTATGAGTTTTGATGTACCGAAGGAGTTCGGAGTCCCGGATAAGATTGGGGACATGACGAGGAGTCTCGAAATGGTCGAGACGTAAAGATCGATATATTGGACGACTATATTCGGAGTTCGGAAAGGTTCCGAGTGATTCGGGTATTTTTCGGAGTACCGGAGAGTTACGGGAATTCGCCGGGAAGTATATGGGCCTTATTGGGCCATACGGGAATAGAGGAGAAAGGCCGAAAGGAAGGAGGCGCGCAGCCCCCCTCTGGTCCGAATTGGACAAGGGGTGCAGCCCCTTTTCCTTCCTCCTCTCCCCCTCTTTCCTTCTCTCCTACTTCAACAAGGAAGGGGGGGAGTCCTACTCCCGGTGGGAGTAGGACTCCTCCTGGCGCGCCCCTCCTGGCCGGACAAACCCCTCCCCCTTGCTCCTTTATATACGGGGGCAGGGGGCACCTCAAGGCACAACAAGAACACAAGTTGATCTACGGATCGTTCCTTAGCCGTGTGCGGTGCCCCCCTCCACCATATTCCACCTCGGTCATATCGTCGTGGAGTTTAGGCGAAGCCCTGCGCCGGTAGAGCATCATCATCGTCACCACGCCGTCGTGCTGACGGAACTCATCCCCGAAGCTTTGCTGGATCGGAGCCCGGGGATCGTCATCGAGCTGAACGTGTGCTGAACTCGGAGGTGCCATACGTTCGGTACTTGGATCGGTCGGATCGTGAAGACGTACGACTACATCAACCGCGTTGTCATAATGCTTCCGCTTACGATCTATGAGGGTACGTGGACAACACTCTCCCCTCTCATTGCTATGCCATCACCATGATCTTGCGTGTACGTAGGATATTTTTGAAATTACTACGTTCCCCAACAGTGGCATCCGAGCCTAGGTTTTATGCGTTGATGTTATATGCACGAGTAGAACACAAGTGAGTTGTGGGCGATACAAGTCATACTGCTTACCAGCATGTCATACTTTGGTTCGGCGGTATTGTGAGATGAAGCGGCCCGGACCGACATTACGCGTACGCTTACGCGAGACTGGTTTCACCGTTGCGAGCACTCGTGCTTAAAGGTGGCTGGCGGGTGTCTGTCTCTCTCACTTTAGCTGAATCGAGTGTGGCTACGCCCGGTCCTTGCGAAGGTTAAAACAACACTAACTTGACGAACTATCGTTGTGGTTTTGATGCGTAGGTAAGAACGGTTCTTGCTAAGCCCGTAGCAGCCACGTAAAATTTGCAACAACAAAGTAGAGGACGTCTAACTTGTTTTTGCAGGGCATGTTGTGATGTGATATGGTCAAGACGTGATGCTATATTTTATTGTATGAGATGATCATGTTTTGTAACCGAAGTTATCGGCAACTGGCAGGAGCCATATGGTTGTCGCTTTATTGTATGAAATGCAAACGCCCTGTAATTGCTTTACTTTATCACTAAGCGGTAGCGATAGTCGTAGAAGCAATAGATGGCGTAACGACAACGATGCTACGATGGAGATCAAGGTGTCGCGCCGGTGACGATGGTGATCATGATGGTGCTTCGGAGATGGAGATCACAAGCACAAGATGATGATGGCCATATCATATCACTTATATTGATTGCATGTGATGTTTATCCTTTATGCATCTTATCTTGCTTTGATTGACGGTAGCATTTTAAGATGATCTCTCACTAATTATCAAGAAGTGTTCTCCCTGAGTATGCACCGTTGCGAAAGTTCTTCATGCTGAGACACCACGTGATGATCGGGTGTGACAGGCTCTACGTTCAAATACAACGGGTGCAAAACAGTTGCACACGCGGAATACTCGGGTTAAACTTGATGAGCCTAGCATATACAGATATGGCCTCGGAACACGGAGACCGAAAGGTCGAGCGTGAATCATATAGTAGATATGATCAACATATTGATGTTCACCGTTGAAACTACTCCATCTCACGTGATGATCGGACATGGTGTAGTTGATATGGATCACGTAATCACTTAGAGGATTAGAGAGATGTCTATCTAAGTGGGAGTTCTTAAGTAATATGATTAATTGAACTTTAATTTATCATGAACTTAGTCCTGGTAGTATTTTGCAAATTATGTTGTAGATCAATAGCTTGCGTTGTTGCTTTCATATGTTTATTTCGATATGTTCCTAGAGAAAATTGTGTTGAAAGATGTTAGTAGCAATGATGCGGATTGGATCCGTGATCTGAGGTTTATCCTCATTGCTGCACAGAAGAATTATGTCCTTAATGCACCGCTAGGTGACAGACCTATTGCAGGAGCAGATGCAGACGTTATGAACATTTAGCTAGCTCAATATGATGACTACTTGATAGTTTAGTGCACCATGCTTAACGACTTAGAATCGGGACTTCAAAGACGTTTTGAACGTCATGGACCATATGAGATGTTCCAGGAATTGAAGTTAATATTTCAAGCAAATACCCGAGTTGAGAGATATGAAGTCTCCAACAAGTTCTATAGCTAAAAGATGGAGGAGAATCGCTCAACTAGTGAGCATGTGCTCAGATTGTCTGGGTACTACAATCGCTTGAATCAAGTGGGAGTTAATCTTCCAGATAAGATAGTGATTGACAGAATTCTCTAGTCACCACCACCAAGTTAGTAGAACTTCGTGATGAACTATAATATGCAAGGGATGAAGGGATGACGAAAGTGATTCCCAAGCTCTTCGTGATGTTGAAATCGACGAAGGTAGAAATCAAGAAAGAGCATCAAGTGTTGATGATTGACAAGATCACTAGTTTCAAGAAAAGGGCAAAGGGAAAGAAAGGGAAACTTCAAGTAGAATGGCAAGCAAGTTGTCACTCCCGCGAAGAAGCCCAAAGCTGGACCAAAGCCTGAAACTGAGTGATTATACTGCAAAGGAAATGGTCACTAGAAGCGGAAATGCCTTGCATATTTGGTGGATAAGAAGGATGGCAAAGTGAACAAGGGTATATTTGATATACATGTTATTGATGTGTACCTTACTAGTGTTTATAGTAACCCCTGAGTATTTGATACTTGTTCGGTTGCTAAGATTAGTAACTCGAAACAGGAGTTACAGAATAAACAGAAACTAGTTGAGGGTGAAGTGACGATGTGTGTTGGAAGTGGTTCCAAGATTGATATGATCATCATCGCACACTCCCTATACTTTCGAGATTAGTGTTGAACCTAAATAAATGTTATTTGGTGTTTGCGTTGAGCATGAATATGATTTGATCATGTTTATTGCAATACGATTATTCATTTAAAGTCAGAGAATAATTGTTGTTCTGTTTACATGAATAAAACCTTCAAATGGTCATACACCCAATGAAAATAGTTTGTTGGATCTCGATCGTAGTGATACACATATTCATAATATTGATGCCAAAAGATGAAAAGTTAATAATGATAGTGCAACTTATTTGTGGCACTGCCGTTTGGGTCATATCGGTGTAAAGCGCATGAAGAAACTCCATAAAGATGGATTTTCGGAATCACTTGGTTATGAATCATTTGATACTTGCGAACCGTGCCTTTTGGGCAAGATGACTAAAACTCCGTTCTTCGGAACAATGGAACGAGCTACTGACTTGTTGGAAATAATACATACCGATGTATGTGATCCAATGAGTGTTGATACTCGTGGCAAGTATCATTATTTTCTGACCTTCACAAGATGATTTGAGCAGATATGGGTATATCTACTTGATGAAACATAAGTCTGAAATAGTTGAAAGGTTCAAAGAATTTCAGAGTGAAGTGGAAAAATCATCGTAACAAGAAAATAAAGTTTCTGCGATCTGATCGCGGAGACGAATATTTAAGTTACGAGTTTGGTCTTCAATTAAAACAATGTGGAATAGTTTCACAAACTCACGCCACCTGGAACACCACAATGTAATGGTGTGTCCGAAAGTCGTAATCGTACTCTACTAGATATGGTGCGATCTATGATATCTCTTATCAGTTTACCACTATCGTTTTGGTGTTATGCATTAGAGACAGCCGCATTCACGTTAAATAGGGCACCATCAAAATCCGTTGAAACGACGCCTTATGAACTGTGGTTTAGCAAGAAACCAAAGTTGTCGTTTCTTAAAGTTTGGAGTTGCGATGCTTATATGAAAAAGGTTTTCAACTTGATAAGCTCGAACCCAAATCGGAGAAGTGCGTCTTCATAGAATACCCAAAGGAAACTGTTGGGTACACCTTCTATCACAGATCGGAAGGCAAAACATTCATTGCTAAGATGGATCCTTTCTAGAGAAGGAGTTTCTCTCGAAAGAAGTGAGTGGGAGGAAAGTAGAACTTGATGAGGTAACTGTACCTGCTCCCTTATTTGAAAGTAGTTCATCACAGAAATCTGTTCCTGTGACTACTACACAAATTAGTGAGGAAGTTAATGATGATGATCATGAAACTTCAGATTAAGTTACTATAGAATCTCGTAGGTCTTACAGAGTAAGATCCGCACCAGAGTGGTACGGTAATCCTGTTCTGGAAGTTATGTTACTAGACCATGACGAACCTACGAACTATGAAGAAGCGATGGTGAGCCCAGATTCCGCAAAATGGCTTGAGGCCATGAGATCTGAGATAAAATCCATGTATGAAAACAAAGTATGGACTTTGATTGACTTGCCCAATGATCGGCGAGACATTGAGATTAAATGGATCTTCAAGAGGAAGACGGACACTGATAGTAGTGTTACTATCTACAAAGCTCGACCTGTTGCAAAAGGTTTTCGACAAGTTCAAGGTGTTGAATACGATGAGATTTTCTCACTTGTATCGATGCTTAAGTCTGTCCAAATCATGTTAGCAATTGCCACATTTTATGAAATCTGGCAAATAGATGTCAAAACTGCATTCCTTAATGGATTTATTAAAAAAGAGTTGTATATGATGCAACCAGAAGGTTTTGTCAATCCTAAAGGTGCTAACAAAATATGCAAGCTCCAGCAATCCATCTATGGACTGATGCAAGCATCTCAGACTTGGAATATACGCTTTGATAAGTTGATCAAAGCATATTGTTTTGTACAGACTTACGGTGAAGCTTGTATTTACAAGAAAGTGAGTGGGAGCACTACAGCATTTCTGATAAGTATATGTGAATGACATATTGTTGATCGGAAATAATGTAGAATTATTCTGCAAAGCATAAAGGAGTGTTTGAAAGGAGTTCTTTAAAAGAAAGACCTCGGTAAAGCTGCTTACACATTGAGCATCAAGATCTATATAGATAGATCAAGACGCTTGATAAGATTTTTCAATGAATACATACCTTGATAAATTTTTGAAATAGTTCAAAATGGAACAGTCAAAGAAGGAGTTCTTGCCTGTGTTGCAAGGTGTGAAGTTGAGTAAGACTCAAGACCCGACCATGGCAGAAAATAGAAAGAGAATGAAAAGTCATTCCCTATGCCTCAGTCATAGGTTCTATAAAGTATGCTATGCTATAAACCAGACATATTGTATACCTTGCTCTGAGTTTGGCAAAGGAATATAATTTTGATCTAATAGTAGATCACTGGACAGCGGTCAAGAATATCCTCAGTAAGGACTAAGGAGATGTTTCTCGATTATGGAGGTGATAAAAGAGTTCGTTGTAAAAGTTACATCAGTGCAAACTTTTACACTAATCCAGATGACTCTAAGTCTCAAACTGGATACATATTGAAAGTGGGAGCAATTAAGCTAGAGTAGCTCCATGCAGAGCATTGAAGACATAGAATATTTGCGAAATACATACGGCTCTGAATATGACAGACCCGTTGACTAAGCTTCTCTCACGAGCAAAACATGATCATACCTTAGTACTCTTTTGGGTGTTAATCACATAGCGATGTGAACTAGATTATTGACTCTAGTAAACCCTTTGGGTGTTGATCACATGATGATGTGAACTATTGGTATTAATCACATGCAGATGTGAATATTAGTGTTAAATCACATAGCGATGTGAACTAGATTATTGACTCTAGTGCAAGTGGGAGACTGAAGGAAATATGCCCTAGAGGCAATAATAAAGTTATTATTTATTTCCTTATATCATGATAAATGTTTATTATTCATGCTAGAATTGTATTAACCGGAAACATAATACATGTGTGAATACATAGACAAACATAGTGTCACTAGTATGCCTCTACTTGACTAGCTCGTTAATCAAAGATGGTTATGTTTCCTAACCATGGACAAAGAGTTGTCATTTGATTAACGGGATCACATCATTAGGAGAATGATGTGATTGACATGACCCATTCCGTTAGCCTAGCACTTGATCGTTTAGTATGTTGCTATTGCTTTCTTCATGACTTATACATGTTCCTGTAACTATGAGATTATGCAACTCCCGTTTACCGGAGGAACACTTTGGGTGCTACCAAACGTCACAACGTAACTGGGTGATTATAAAGGAGTACTACAGGTGTCTCCGAAGGTACATGTTGAGTTGGCGTATTTCGAGATTAGGTTTTGTCACTCCGATTGTCGGAGAGGTATCTCTGGGCCCTCTCGGTAATGCACATCATTATAAGCCTTGCAAGCAATGTGACCAAATGAGTTGGTTACAGGATGATGCATTACGAAACGAGTAAAGAGACTTGCCGGTAACGAGATTGAACTAGGTATTGGATAACGACGATCAAATCTCGGGCAAGTAACATACCGATGACAAAGGGAACAACGTATGTTGTTATGCGGTTTGACCGATAAAGATCTTCGTAGAATATGTAGGAACCAATGTGGGCATCCAGGTTCCGCTATGGGTTATTGACCGAGAATAGTTCTAGGTCATGTATACATAGTTCTCGAACCCGTAGGGTCCGCACGCTTAATGTTACGATGACAGTTATATTATGAGTTTATGAGTTTTGATGTACAGAAGGAGTTCGGAGTCCCGGATGAGATCGGGGACATGACGAGGAGTCTCGAAATGGTCGAGACGTAAAGATCGATATATTGGACGACTATATTCGGAGTTCGGAAAGGTTCCGAGTGATTCGGGTATTTTTCGGAGTACCGGAGAGTTACGAGAATTCGCCGGGAAGTATATGGGCCTTATTGGGCCATACGGGAATAGAGGAGAAAGGCCGAAAGGAAGGAGGCGCGCAGCCCCCCTCTGGTCCGAATTGGACAAGGGGTGCAGCCCCTTTTCCTTCCTCCTCTCCCCCTCTTTCCTTCTCTCCTACTCCAACAAGGAAGGGGGGAGTCCTACTCCCGGTGGGAGTAGGACTCCTCCCTGGCGCGCCCCTCCTGGCCGGCCGACCCCTCCCCCTTGCTCCTTTATATACGGGGGCAGGGGGCACCCCATGAACAACACAAGTTGATCTACGGATCGTTCCTTAGCCGTGTGCGGTGCCCCCCTCCACCATATTCCACCTCGGTCATATCGTCGCGGAGTTTAGGCGAAGCCCTGCGCCGGTAGAGCATCATCATCGTCACCACGCCATCGTGCTGACGGAACTCATCCCCGAAGCTTTGCTGGATCGGAGCCCGGGGATCGTCATCGAGCTGAACGTGTGCTGAACTCGGAGGTGCCGTACGTTCGGTACTTGGATCGGTCGGATCGTGAAGACGTACGACTACATCAACCGCGTTGTCATAACGCTTCCGCTTACGGTCTACGAGGGTATGTGGACAACACTCTCCCCTCTCGTTGCTATGCCATCACCATGATCTTGCGTGTATGTAGGATATTTTTGAAATTACTATGTTCCCCAACACCTCCTCCCCTCCTTTATATATGGGGGAGGGGGCACCCCATAGACACACAAGTTGACAATTGTTTTAGCCGTGTGCGGTGCCCCCCTCCACAGATACACACCTCAGTCATATCATCGTAGTGCTTAGGCGAAGCCCTGCGCCGGTATCTTCATCATCACCGTCAACACACCGTCGCTGACGAAACTTTCCCTCGGCCTCAACTGGATCAAGAGTACGAGGGACGTCACCGAGCTGAATGTGTGTAGATCACGGAGGTGCCGTGCGTTCGGTACAAGATCGGTTGGATCACAAAGACGTTCGACTACATCAACTGTGTTTCCCAATGCTCCCGCTTTCGATCTACGAGGGTACGTAGACATACTCTCCCCTCTCATTGCTATGCATCCCTAGATAGATCTTGCGTGATCGTAGGATTTTTTTTTGAAATATTGCATTCCCTAATAGTGGCATCCGAGTCAGGTCTATGCATAGATGTTATATGCATGAGTAGAACACAAAGGAGTTGTGGGCGTGGGTATATACATATTGCTTGCCGTCACTAGTTGTTTCTTGATTCGGCGGTATTGTTGGATGAAGCGGCCCGGACCGACATTACATGACCGTGTTCATGAGACTGGTTCTACCGACGTGCTTTGCACACATGTGGCTGGCGGGTGTCAGTTTCTCCAACTTTAGTTGAATCGGATTTAGTGAACAGGGTTCTTTCTGAAGATCAAAAAGCAATCACTCTACCGTGTTGTGGTTTTTGATGTGTAGGTAAGAATGGTTCTTGCTAAGCCCGTAGCACCCACGTAAAACTTGCAACAACAAAGTAGAGGACGTCTAACTTGTTTTTGCAGGGCATGTTGTGATGTGATATGGTCAAGATGTGATTATATAAATTTTGTAACACAGTTATCAGCAACTGGCAGGAGCCATATGGTTGTCTCTTTATTGTATGAAATGCAATCGCCATGTAATTGCTTTCCATTATCACTAAGCGGTAGCGATAGTCGTAGAAGCAATAGTTGGCGAGACGACAACGATACTACGATGGAGATCAAGGTGTCAAGCCGGTGATGATGGTGATCATGACGGTGCTTTGGAGATGGAGATCAAAGGAACAAGATGATGATGTCCATATCATATCATTTATATTGATTGCATGTGATGTTTATCCTTTATGCATCTTATTTTGCTTAGTACGGCGGTAGCATTATAAGATGATCTCTCGCTAAATTTCAAGGTATAAGTGTTCTCCCTGAGTATCACCGTTGCTACAGTTCGTCGTGCCAAGACACCACGTGATGATCGGTGTGATAAGCTCTACGTTCACATACAAGAGGTGCAAGCCAGTTTTGCACAAGCAGAATACTCAGGTTAAACTTGACGAGCCTAGCATATGCAGATATGTCCTCGGAACACTGAGACCGAAAGGTCGAGCGTGAATGATATAGTAGATATGATCAACATAGTGATGTTCACCATTGAAAACTACTCCATCTCACGTGATGATCGGACATGGTTTAGTTGATATGGATCACGTGATCACTTAGATGATTAGAGGGATGTCTATCTAAGTGGGAGTTAATCTTCCTGATGATAGTGTCATTGATAGAGTTCTTCAATCACTGCCACCAAGCGACAAAAGGTTCATGATGAACTATAATATGCAAGGGATGGATAAGACAATTCCCAAGCTCTTCGCAATGTTAAAAGCTGCAGAGGTAGAAATCAAGAAGGAGCACCTAGTGTTGATGGTTAACAAGACCACTAGTTTCAAGAAAAAGGGCAAAGGGAAGAAGGGGAACTTCGGGAAGAACGACAAGCAAGTTGCTGCTCAAGTGAAGAAGCCGAAGTCTGGACCTAAGCCTGAGACTGAGTGCTTCTACTGCAAAGGGACTGGTCATTGGAAGCGGAACTGCCCCAAGTATTTGGCGGATAAGAAGGATGGCAAAGTGAAAGGTATATTTGATATACATGGTATTGATGTGTACCTTACTAATGCTCGCAGTAGCGCCTGGGTATTTGATACTGGTTCTGTTGCTAATATTTGCAACTCAAAACAGGGGCTATGGATTAAGCGAAGATTGGCTAAGGACGAGGTGACAATGCGCGTGGGAAATAGTTCCAAAGTCGATGTGATCGCCGTCGACACGCTACCTCTACATCTACCTTCAGGATTAGTTTTAGACCTGAATAATTGTTATTTGGTGCCAGTGTTAAGCATGAACATTATATCTGGATCTTGTTTGATGCGAGACGGTTATTCATTTAAATCAGAGAATAATGGTTGTTCTATTTATATGAGTGATATCTTTTATGGTCAGGCACCCTTGATGAGTGGTCTATTTTTACTAAATCTTGATAGTAGTGATACACATATTCATAGTATTGAAGCCAAAAGATATAAGTTTAATAATGATAGTACAACTTATTTGTGGCACTGCCGTTTAGGTCATATTGGTGTAAAGCGCATGAAGAAACTCCATGCTGATGGGCTTTTGGAATCACTTGATTATGAATCACTTGATGCTTGCGAACGATGCCCCATGGGCAATATGACTAGGACTCCGTTCTCCGGAACAATGGAACGAGCAACAGACTTATTGGAAATAATACATACTGATGTATGCGGTCCGATGAGTGTTGATGCTCGTGGTGGGTATCGTTATTTTCTGACCTTCAAGGATGATTTGAGCAGATATGGGCATGTATACTTGATGAAACATAAGTCTGAAACATTTGAAAAGTTCAAAGAATTTCAGAGTGAAGTGGAAAATCATCGTAACAAGAAAATTAAGTTCCTATGATCTGATCATGGAGGTGAATATTTGAGTTATGAGTTTGGTCTTCATTTGAAACAATGCGGAATAGTTTTGCAACTCACGCCACCTGGAACACCACATCGTAATGGTGTGTCCGAATGTCGTAACCGCACTTTATTAAATATGGTGCGATCTATGATGTCTCTTACTGATTTACCGCTATCGTTTTGGGGTTATGCTTTAGAGACGGCTGCATTCACGTTAAATAGGGCACCATCGAAATCCGTTGAGATGACACCTTATGAATTGTGGTTTGGCAAGAAACCCAAGTTGTCGTTTCTTAAACTTTGGGGTTGCGATGCTTATGTGAAAAAGCTTCAACTTGATAAGCTCGAACCCAAATATGAGGAATGTGTCTTCATAGGATACCCAAAGGAGACTGTTGGGTACACCTTCTATCACAGATCCGAAGGCAAGATATCCGTTGCTAAGAATGGATCCTTTCTAGAGAAGGAGTTTTTCTCGAAAGAAGTGAGTGGGAGGAAAGTAGAACTTGATGAGGTAATTATACCTGCTCCTTATTGGAAAGTAGTCCATCATAGAAATCAGTTCCAGTGATTCCTACACCAATTAGTGAGGAAGTTAATGATGATGATCATGAAACTTCCGATCAAGTTACTACCAAACCTCGTAGGTCAACTAGAGTATGATCTGCACCAGAGTGGTATAGTAATCATGTTCTGGAGGTCATGTTACTTGACCATGACGAACCTACGAACTATGAGGAAGCGACGATGAGCCCAGATTCCGCAAAATGGTTTGAGGCCATGAAATTTGAGATAGGATCCATGTATGAGAACAAAGTGTGGACTTTGGTTGACTTGCCCGATGATCGGCAAGCTATAGAGAATAAATGGATCTTCAAGAAGGAGGCTCACGCTGACGGTAATGTTACTGTCTACAAAGCTCGACTTGTTGCGAAAGGTTTTCGACAAGTTCAAGGAGTTGACTGATACGTCTCCAACGTATCTATAATTTTTGATTGCTCCATGCTATATTATCTACTGTTTTGGGCAATATTGGGCTTTATTTTCCACTTTTATATTATTTTTGGGACTAACCTATTAACCGGAGGCCCAGCCCAGATTTGTTGTTTTATGCCTATTTCAGTATTTTGAAGAAAAGGAATATCAACGGAGTCGAAACGGAACGAAATCAACTTGAGAAGTTATTTTTGGAACGAAAGCCACCAGATAGACTTGGACTCCATGTTAGGAGATACGGGAGGTGCTCACGAGGGCGCCCCCCTAGGGCGTGCCCCCCAGCCTCATGGGGCCCCCGTGACTCCTCCGACGTACCTCCTGCACCCATATATACCTACGTAACCTAAAACTTCCAGAACAGAGAATAGATCAGGAGTTCCGCCGCCAGAAGCCTCCGTAGCCACCGAAAGCCAATCTAGACCCGTTCTGGCACCCTACCGGAGGGGGAATCCTTCTCCGGTTGCCATCTTCATCATCCCGGTGCTCTCCATGACGAGGAGGGAGTAGTTCTCCCTCGGGGCTGAGGGTATGTACCAGTAGCTATGTGTTTGATCTCTCTTTCTCTCTCGTGTTCTTGAGGTGATACGATCTTGATGTATCGCGAGCTTTGCTATTATATTTGGATCCTATGATGTTTCTTCCCCCCTCTACTCTCTTGTAATGAATTGAGTTTCCCCTTTGAAGTAATCTTATCGGATTGAGTCTTTATAGATTTGAGAACACTTGATGTATGTCTTGCCGTGCGTATCTGTGGTGACAATGGGATACCACGTGATTCACTTGATGTATGTTTTGGTGATCAACTTGCGGGTTCCTCCCATGAACCTATGCATAGGGGCTGGCACATGTTTTCGTCGTGATTTTCCGGTAGAAACTTTTGGGCACTCTTTGAGGTCCTTTGTGTTGGTTGAATAGATGAATCTGACATTGTGTGACGCATATTGTATAATCATACCCACGGATACTTGAGGTGACATTGGAGTACCTAGGTGACATTAGGATTTTGATTGATTTGTGTCTTAAGGTGTTATTCTAGTACGAACTCTAGGGCTGTTTGTGACACCTATAGGAATAGCCCAACGGATTGATTGGAAAGAATAACTTTGAGGTGGTTTCGTACCCTACCATAATCTCTTCGTTCGTTCTCCGCTATTAGTGACTTTGGAGTGACTCTTTGTTGCATGTTGAGGGATAGTTATGTGATCCAATTATGTTATCATTCTTGACGGAACTTACACTAGCAAAAGTATGAACCCTA
Organism: Triticum aestivum; assembly: GCF_018294505.1. Taxonomy (NCBI): domain Eukaryota; kingdom Viridiplantae; phylum Streptophyta; class Magnoliopsida; order Poales; family Poaceae; genus Triticum; species Triticum aestivum. The sequence continues at coordinate 228,112,321 of NC_057797.1, forward strand.
GGCCTTGTTTCCTATCATTGCAATACCGTTTACGCTCACTTTTATCATTAGTTACCTTGCTGTTTTTATAATTTCAGATTACAAATACCTTTATCTACCATCCATATTGCACTTGCATCACCATCTCTTCGCCGAACTAGTGCACCTATACAATTTACCATTGTATTGGGTGTGTTGGGGACACAAGAGACTCTTTGTTATTTGGTTGCAGGGTTGCTTGAGAGAGACCATCTTCATCCTACGCCTCCTACGGATTGATAAACCTTAGGTTATACACTTGAGGGAGATTTGCTACTGTCCTACAAACCTCTGCACTTGGAGACCCAACAATATATACAAGAATAAGGTTGTGTAGTAGACATCAAGCTCTTTTCTAGTGCCGTTGCCGGGGAGGCAAGGAAAGCGGCACTAACACACCCCGTCAACTAAGCTCTTTTCTGGCACCGTTGCCAGGGAGGTTAGCGCTTGAAGGTATATCTTTAGATCTTGCAATAGAGTCTTTTAGTTTCTTGTTTTATCACTAGTTTAGTTTATAAAAGAAAACTATAAAAAGATGGAATTAACTTTGTCTCATACGCTTCACCTTTTTAATATCTTTCGTGAGTATGATGGAAAGGATAATTGTGCTCAAGTGCTAGAAGAAGAAATCTATAAAATGTTTGGCACTAAATATTTGAATGATGAGCATGATTGCAATGTTGTTAGTATGAATTCCTTGAATATCCATGATGCTAATGATACGCAAAGCCACAAGCTTGGGGAAGCTATGTTTAATGAAGATGATATTTTTAGTCTCCCAAGTTTTGATATGCAAGTTTATAATGATGATAGCATGCCTCGTACTTATGATGATTATTGTGATGATACTTATGCTATAAAAAGTAGTGATTATATTTATAAAACTTGTCAGGATTATGATTACCCCTTCTCTGAACATTACTCTTTTAATGTGGAAACAATTTATAGTATTCGAGTTTCCTATGATACTCCCACTATTCCGAATGAGAAGAATTTTGCCTATGTGGAGAGTAGTAAATTTTCTATGCTTGTAGATCATGAAAAGAATGCTTTAGGTGCTGGTTATATTGTTGAATTCATTCATGATGCTACTGAAAATTATTATGAGGGAGGAATATATGCTTGTAGGAATTGCAATAATATCAAGTTTCCTCTCTATGTGCTTAAAGTTTTGAAGTTATGCTTGTTTTACCTTCCTATGCTAGTTGATTATTGTTCTCATAAGTTGTTTGCTCACAAAATCCCTATGCATAGGAAGCATGTTAGACTTAAATGTGCTAGTCATAGTCTTCATGATGCTCCCTTTATATTTCAATTCTTATCTTTTATGTGAGTATCATTGAAATCATCATGCCTGGCTAGGGGCGTTAAACGATAGCGCTTGTTGGGAGGCAACCCAATTTTATTTTTATTCCTTGCTTTTCGTTCCTGTTTAGTAATAAATAATTCATCTAGCCTCTGTTTAGATGTGGTTTTATGTGTTTAATTAGTGTTTGTGCCAAGTAGAACCTTTGGGAAGACTTGGGGTAAGTCTTGTTGATCATGCTGTCAAAAACAGAAACTTTAGCGCTCACGAGAATTGCTGCCATTTTTATTTGGAGAGTTCTATTTAGTTAATTCTTTTTGCAGATGATTAATAGATAAATTCTTCAGGTACAGAAATTTATTTGATAATTGTATGAGTTCCAGAAGTATACGTTTGATCCAGATTACTACAGACTGTTCTGTTTTTGACAGATTCTGTTTTTCGTGTGTTGTTTGCTTATTTTGATGAATCTATGGCTAGTAAAATAGTTTATAAACCATAGAGAAGTTGTAATACAGTAGGTATAACACACGTATAAATAAAGAATGAGTTTATTACAGTACCTTGAAGTGGTCTTTTGTTTTCTTTCGCTAACGGAGCTCACGAGTTTTCTACCTTAAGTTTTGTGTTGTGAAGTTTTCAAGTTTTGGGTAAGGATTCGATGGACTATGGAACAAGGACTGGCAAGAGCCTAAGCTTGGGGATTCCCAAGGCACCCCAAGGTAATATTCAAGGATAGCCAAGAGCCTAAGCTTGGGGATGCCCCGGAAGGCATCCCCTCTTTCGTCCTCATTCATCGGTAACTTTACTTGGAGCTATATTTTTATTTACCACCTGATATGTGTTTTGCTTGGAGCGTCAATTTATTTTGTTAGGATTTGCTTGCCGTTATTTAGAACAATTTTTTGCATCTTTTATTTCAATAAAAGTGGCATTGATAGCCTTTACTATGTCTATGTTACAAGTCTTCATGTTGCTGTTTGAAAACAGAAAGTTTACCGTTGTTGCAATAATTCCCTAGAAAGTCAGAATGTGATAAAATGTTGAAATCTTTTTAATATTAAGATCTGATAAATTTACTACAGTGGGAATTTTATTTCATAATTTGTGGAGCTAGGGAAGTATGGATGTTGCAGCATTCTTTACAGACTATCCTGTTTAGGAAGATTGCTGTTATGTTTGCATTGTTTGCATATGTTTGCTTCTTTAATGATTCTATTTGAGGATAGGACTATTAAATATGCAGAGGCATTTAGTATGAAATGTTGAATAATAATTTTAGTGATTTGCTACAGTAGAGTATGATAAGGTTTTTGCAATGGTTTATACTAACTTGTCTCACAAGTCCTTGTTGAGTTTTGTGTGGATGAAGCTTTTGAGATTTAGGGAGACCGTGATATGAGAGGAATTAAGGAGACATAAAAGCTCAAGCTTGGGGATGCCCAAGGCATCCCAAGATAATATTTCAAGAAGTCTCAAGCATCTAAGCTTGGGGATGCCCCGGTTGGCATCCCACCTTTCTTCTTCAACAACTATTGGTTAGTTTTGGTTGATCCTAAGTTTTTGCTTCTTCACATGATGTTTGCTATTCTTAGAATGTCATTTTATTTTGCTTTGCTTGCTGTTTGAATAAAATACCAAGATCTGAAATTATTAAATGTTAGAGTCTTCACATAGTTGCATAATTATTCGACTACTCATTGATCTTCACTTATATCTTTTGGAGTAGTTTGTCATTTGCTCTAGTGCTTCACTTATATCATTTAGAGCACGGTGGTGGTTTTGTTTTATAGAAACTATTATTCTCTCATGCTTCACTTAGATTATTTTGAGAGTCTTAAACAGCATGGTAATTTGCTTTAAATCCTAATATGCTAGGCAACCAAGATGGATATAATAAAACTTTCATATAGAGTATTGAATACTAAGAGAAGTTTGATGCTTGATGATTGTTTTGGGATATGGAGATGGTGATATTAGAGTCATGCTAGTTGAGTAGTTGTGAATTTGAGAAATACTTGTGTTGAAGTTTGTGATTCCTGTAGCATGCACGTATGGTGAACCGTTATGTGATGAAGTCGGAGCATGATTTATTTATTGATTGTCTTCCTTATGAGTGGCGGTCGGGGACAAGCGATGGTCTTTTCCTACCAATCTATCCCCCTAGGAGCATGCGCGTAGTAGTTTGTTTTGATAACTAATAGATTTTTGCAATAAGTATGTGAGTTCTTTATGACTAATGTTGAGTCCATGGATTATACGCACTCTCACCCTTCCACCATTGCTAGCCTCTCTAGTACCGCGCAACTTTCGCCGGTACCATAAACCCACCTTATACCTTCCGCAAAACAGCCACCATACCTACCTATTATGGCATTTCCATAGCCATTCCGAGATATATTGCCATGCAACTTTCCACCGTTCCGTTTATTATGACACACTCCATCATTGTCATATTGCTTATCATGATCATGTAGTTGACATCGTATTTGTGGCAAAGCCACCATTCATAATTCTTTCACACATGTCACTCATGAGTCATTGCACATCCCGATACACCGCCGGAGGCATTCATATAGAGTCATATCTTGTTCTAAGTATCGAGTTGTAATTCTTGAGTTGTAAGTAAATAAAAGTGTGATGATCATCATTATTAGAGCATTGTCCCAGTGAGGAAAGGATGATGGAGACCATGATTCCCCCACAAGTTGGGATGAGACTCCGGACGAAAAATAAATAAAAGAGGCCAAGGAAGACCAAATGAAAAAATAGAAAGAAAAGAGGCCACAAAAAAAGGCCCAAATAAAAAAATAAAAATGAGAGAAAAAGAGAGAAGGGACAATGCTACTATCCTTTTACCACAGTTGTGCTTCAAAGTAGCACCATGATCTTCATGATAGAGAGTCTCCTATGTTGTCACTTTCATATACTAGTGGGAATCTTTCATTATAGAACTTGGCTTGTATATTCCAATGATGGGCTTCCTCAAAATGCCCTAGGTCTTCGTGAGCAAGCGAGTTGGATGCACACCCACTAGTTTCTTTTGTTGAGCTTTCATACATTTATAGCTCTAGTGCATCCGTTGCATGGCAATCCCTACTCACTCACATTGATATCTATTGATGGGCATCTCCATAGCCCGTTGATACGCCTAGTTGATGTGACACTATCTTCCCCCTTTTTGTCTTCTCCACAACCACCACTCTATTCCACATATAGTGCTATATCCATGGCTCACGCTCATGTATTGCGTGAAGATTTAAAAAGTTTGAGAACATCAAAAGTATGAAACAATTGCTTTGCTTGTCATCGGGGTTGTGCATGATTTAAATTTTTTGTGTGGTGAAGATAGAGCATAGCTAGACTATATGATTTTGTAGGGATAGCTTTCTTTGGCCATGTTATTTTGAGAAGACATAATTGCTTAGTTAGTACGCTTGAATTTTTATTGTTTTCATGTCAATATGAACTTTTTTCTTGAATCTTATGGATCTGAATATTCATATCACAAGTAAGAAGAATTACATTGAAATTATGCCAAGTAGCACTCCGCATCAAAAATTATCTTTCTATCATTTACCTACTCGAGGACGAGCAAGAATTAAGCTTGGGGATGCTTGATACGTCTCCAACGTATATATAATTTTTGATTGCTCCATGCTATCTTATCTACTGTTTTGGGCAATATTGGGTTTTATTTTCCACTTTTATATTATTTTTGGGACTAACCTATTAATCGGAGGCCCAGCCCAGATTTGCTGTTTTATGCCTATTTCAGTATTTCGAAGAAAAGGAATATCAAACGGAGTCGAAACGGAATGAAATCAACTGCAGAAGTTACTTTTGGAACGAAAGCCACCAGATAGACTTGGACTCCACGTCAGGAGATACGGGAGGTGCTCATGAGGGTGGGGGCACCCCTTCCCCCTAGGGCGCGCCCCCTGCCTCGTGGGGCCCCCGTGGCTCCTCCGACGTACGTCATGCACCCATATATACCTATGTAACCTAAAACTTCCAGAACAGAGAATAGATCAGGAGTTCCGCCGCCAGAAGCCTCCGTAGCCACCGAAAGCCAATCTAGACACGTTCCGGCACCCTGCCGGAGGGGGAATCCTTCTCCGGTGGCCATCTTCATCATTCCGGTGCTCTCCATGACGAGGAGGGAGTAGTTCTCCCTCGGGGCTGAGGGTATGTACCAGTAGCTATGTGTTTGATCTCTCTCTCTCGTGTTCTTGAGGTGATACGATCTTGATGTATCGCGAGCTTTGCTATTATATTTCGATCCTATGATGTTTCTTCCCCCTCTACTCTCTTGTAATGAATTGAGTTTCCCCTTTGAAGTAATCTTATCGGATTGAGTCTTTATAGATTTGGGAACACTTGATGTATGTCTTGCCGTGCGTATCTGTGGTGACAATGGGATACCACGTGGTTCACTTGATGTATGTTTTGGTGATCAACTTGCGGGTTCCGCCCATGAACCTATGCATAGGGGTTGGCACATGTTTTCGTCATGATTCTCCGGTAGAAACTTTGGGGCACTCTTTGAGGTCCTTTGTGTTGGTTGAATAGATGAATTTGAGATTGTGTGATGCATATTGTATAATCATACCCACGGATACTTGAGGTGACATTGGAGTATCTAGGTGACATTAGGGTTTTGATTGATTTTTGTCTTAAGGTGTTATTCTAGTACGAACTCTAGGGCTGTTTGTGACACCTATAGGAATAGCCCAACAGATTGATTGGAAAGAATAACTTTGAGGTGGTTTCGTACCCTACCATAATCTCTTCGTTCGTTCTTCGCTATTAGTGACTTTGGAGTGACTCTTTGTTGCATGTTGAGGGATAGTTATGTGATCCAATTATGTTATCATTGTTGAGGGAACTTACACTAGCGAAAGTATGAACCCTAGGCCTTGTTTCCTATCATTGCAATACCGTTTATGCTCACTTTTATCATTATTTACCTTGCTGTTTTTATAATTTCATATTACAAATACCTTTATCTACCATCCATATTGCACTTGTATCACCATCTCTTCGCTGAACTAGTGCACCTATACAATTTACCATTGTATTGGGTGTGTTGGGGACACAAGAGACTCTTTGTTATTTGGTTGCAGGGTTGCTTGAGAGAGACCATCTTCATCCTACGCCTCCTACGGATTGATAAACCTTAGGTCATCCACTTGAGGGAGATTTTCTACTGTCCTGCAAACCTCTGCACTTGGAGGCCCAACAACGTCTACAAGAGGAAGGTTGTGTAGTAGACATCATTGACTATGACGAGACCTTCTCACCCGTAGCGATGCTTAAGTTCGTCCGAATCATGTTAGCAATTATCGCATTTTATGCTTATGAATATTAGCAAATGGATGTCAAAACTGCATTCCTTAGTGGATATCTTAAAGAAGATTTGTATATAATGCAACCGGAAGGTTTTGTCGACCTAAATATTCTAACAAAGTGTGTAAGCTCCAGCGATCCATTTATGGACTGGTGCAAGCATCTCGGAGTTGGAATATACGCTTTGATAGTGTGATCAAAGCATATGGTTTTATCCATACTTTTGGAGAAGGCTGTATTTACAAGAAAGTGAGTGGGAGCCTTGTAGCATTTCTAATATTATATGTGGATAACATATTGTTGATCGGAAACGACACTGAATTTCTGAATAGCATAAAAGGATACTTGAATAAGAATTTTTCAATGAAAGACCTCGGTGAAGTTGCTTATATATTGGGCATCAAGATCTATAGAGATAGCTCAAGACGCTTAATTGGACTTTCACAAAGCACATGGCTTGATAAAGTTTTGAAGAAGTTCAAAATGGATCAAGCAAAGAAAGGGTTCTTGCCTGTGTTACAAGGTGTGAAGTTGAGTCAGACTCAATAGCCCGACCACTGCAGAAGGTAGAGAGAAAATGAAAGTCATTCCCTATGCTTCAACCATAGGTTCTATCATGTATGCAATGTTGTGTGACAGACCTGATGTGTGCCTTGCTATTAGTTTAGCAGGGAGGTACCAAAGTAATCCAGGAGTGGATCACTGGACAACGGTCAAGAATATCCTGAAATACCTGAAAAGGACTAAGGACATGTTTCTCATTTATGGAGGTGACAAAGAGCTCGGCGTAAACAGTTACGTCGATGCAAGCTTTGACACTAATCCGGATGACTCTAAGTCACAAACCGGATACGTATTTTTATTGAATGGTGGAGCTGTCAGTTGGTGCAATTCTAAGCAAAGCATCGTCACGGGATCTACGTGTGAAGCGGAATACATAGCTGCTTCGGAAGCAGCAAATGAAGGAGTATGGATGAAAGAGTTCATATCCGATCTAGGTGTCATACCTAGTGCATCGGGTCCAATGAAAATCTTTTGTGACAATACTGGTGCAATTGCCTTGGCAAAGGAATCCAGATTTCACAAGAGGACCAAGCACATCAAGAGATGCTTCAATTCCATCCGCGATCAAGTCAAGGAGGGAGACATAGAGTGTAGCGACCAGACCTCAACTAGTCTGCTCTCTGTGTGTAAGTGTCATCCCTGGATTGGTAATGCTGACACACACGGTACTTGAAGGATTTATAACAGAGTGGCAATCACACACTTATTACATCGAATGTCTCAAAAGAGAACTTATTACAATAAATATGGCTTAAGGCCATCTAATACGATAACAACGGAAGGCTTGGAAGATAAAGTGAGTCCATCAACTCCAACGGCATCACTGAGTGAAAGACCACGACCTAAGGCTCCTTACTCGTCGTCTGAAAAGTCTACAACATGATACGTTACAACCCGAAAACAGGTCAGCACATAGAATATGCTGGCAAGGTAACACAATAGAATAATGAACAGAATAAAGCTATCACTATATGCATATATGGCTGGTGGAGGCTATATGGTTGATATGTTTTGCGTAAAGCCAATTTTTCCCTATTGCAAAGGAATATATTTTATTTAACTACAAAATTTGTTGAAAACATCGAGAATGGTAAACCCCATCTCAATCCCAATTAAAAGTAATCATTAACCCAAACAAAATTATATAATTAAGAGTGATGAGATCCACATGATAATCCAAGAACTAGATACTCAAGATGTCCATAACCGGGGACACGGCTAACCATGATTAGTTTGTACACTCTGCAGAGGTTTGTGCACTTTTCCCCACAAGACTCGATCTCCTCCGTTAGATTTCTCAAACTACATGATGTTTGAGAAACGAATGACCGAGACACAGTCTTTCTGAAGAGGCCCCCTTAACCGATAGATAGGCCTGTACACCTACAATCCCCTACATCTGCTAGCCCATCATGGAAAGGTTTCCCATAACTTACTCAAGTATGCCAGAGCCCATAATGGCATGTGGCTGCATACGGAAGTTTCAAGTATGAATAATCTTATGATCCCTTTGAGCCTGGGTGGCAGTCCATAGGGGATTCACGCGGTACCCCGGGATTTCCAAAAAATATAGGAAATCACTGGGTTCCCCAGGTGCCTCAATCCACCCGGATGTGTATTAAAGTTGCCACCTTAAATTGAACCATTAATTAACAATACTCGCATCTGTCATGAAAACTCTCAAACCCAATCCACGTCTACGAGCATAGCATAGCAGTATAAGCATAACGTAGAAGTAACTCCCAGGATTTTATAATAAACAGGGTAATAGGTTCCTACCTCATCAACTACTTCCCAACCCACAGTTTAATTCAGATCCTAACCATGCAATGTTTGAGGGTTGATCTAATGCAATAAAACTGGGTAGTAAGAGGTATGATCAAAGTGTTACTTGCCTTGTTGATGGTCCGCGAAACTTAGAGACTCATAGTAGCACGCTTCGCACTCCGGGTGTTCTATCGCAAACAAACAAGCATACAATAAGCAATCAAGCAAGGGCACGGGTAAAACTCGAATAAGATATCTAACTAGAAATTTCAACTTAAGAACTCTGGTTTGCAAAAAGAATCAAATCAAACGAAGCAACAAAACTCAAATGGCGAAACAAACAGGCTTCGTTTACTAATCTGGACTAAATTCAAATTTTACAGTAGCAAAAACTTGTTTAAATTGATTAAATGGAAAGAGGGTTTCGAGACGAAACTCTAGGCGTTTGAATCGCCTGATTCCGTTAAACGAGCGAAAAGTTATACTAAAACAAAAATCGGATCAGAAATCGCGATCGAAAATAATCACGGAAAATCTGATAAAAAGAAAAACTGATGAACAGGCTAACGAAAACGAACGTTCGCTGCCTGCGGCTAAATGGTGAAAACCATTCGCTAAAACGAATGTAAAAACGGGCGTTCGCTAAATAACTAAACCGAAAAAACCGAACCGGATCTAAATAAAAAAATGGATCTAGGGTTTTTGAAAAAAAACAAAATGGTTTTCTCACGAAAACTGAGGCAACTACCTCGAGGTCCGGCGAGGGTCCGGCGCTCCGGCGCGGCAGTGCGGGGCGTGGCACGGCGGCGGGTGGCAGGCAGCGCGGCGCGGGCGGCGGCGGGTCGGGGCTAGGGTTAGGGTTAGGGCATGGTGGCGGCTTGGGCTGGTCGGGGGCTCGGGGCCGCGGCTTATAAGGGCCGGCCCGAGGAGTCCCGGCCGCTTACGGCTCGGAGTCGGTTTGCCTCTTTTTAAAAAAAATCCGATGCTCGGAAAATAAAATAAAAGAAATACTAAATGGACTCCAAAAATCCCGAAATAATTTTTCCCCGTCCTCTAAAAATAAGCCGAACAAGGTGAACATTTATTTGGGCCTAAAATGCAATTTGGAAAAACACACTTTTTTCCTAATTCAAATAAAATAGCAATAAAACTCCGAATAAAAATATTATTTGATTTTAATATTAAATCTTCGATATTTCTCTATTTTGAGGAAGTCATTTTATCCTCTCTCTTTTATTTTTATAAAAGAAATAATCGAAGAGTAAATAATTAAAATCAAACGATCCTCTTTTCAAAATTCGAGAAAAACTCGAATATGAAAATAACGAAATCCCCAACTCTCTCCGTGGGTCCTTGATTTGCGTAGAATTTCTAGGATCAACCAAAATGCAATAAAATATGATATGCAATGATGATCTAATGTATAACATTCCAAATTGAAAATTTGGGATGTTACAAACCTACCCCCCTTAAGATGAATCTCGCCCTCGAGATTCGGGTTGGCTAGAAAATAGGTGAGAGTGGTCCTTCCGTAGGTCTTCCTCCCGTTCCCAGGTGGCTTCATCTTTGGTATGGTGGCTCCACTGAACTTTGCAGAAATTGATTACTTTGTTGCACGTAACACGGCTGGCAAACTCGAGTATCTTAACTAGTTTCTCCTCATACGTCAAATCGCTATCCAACTGAATTGCCTCCAAGGGCACTGTATCTCTTAATGGTATATCGGCCATCTCAGCATGACACTTTTTCAGCTGTGAAACATGAAACACATCATGAACTCCTGACAGTCCTTCGGGTAACTCCAATTTGTAGGCAACTTCTCCCATACGTTCCCAAACTTTGTATGGTCCTACAAAATGTGGCGCTAAGTTTCCCTTAACTCCAAAGCGCTTAACTCCTCGAAGTGGGGATACACGAAGATACACTCTGTCTCCAACTTCGTAAACCATCTCCTTGCGTTTAGAATCCACATAGCTCTTCTGCATGGATTGGGCTACTTTGAGTCTTTCGCGAATCAGCTTAACCTTTTCTTCCGATTCCTTAATCAAATCTGGTCCAAACAACTGTCGGTCTCCAACTTCATCCCACAACAACGATGTTCTGCACCTCCTTCCGTACAAGGCTTCGAAACGGGCCATCTTCAAACTGGCTTGATAGTTGTTGTTATAAGAGAACTCTGCGTAAGGCAAATTATCGTCCCAACTAGATCCATAATCTAGCGCACAAGCTCTCAACATGTCCTCCAGAATCTGATTTACCCTCTCAGTCTGTCCATCTGTCTGCGGGTGAAAAGTTGTACTAAACTCTAGCCTGCTTCCCAAAGTTTCATGCAACTGATTCCAAAACTTTGAAGTAAACTGGGTTCATCTGTTTGATACAATGGTCCTCGGAACTCCATGCAGCTGATCAAACAAATCATTGATCATCGGCAGTGGGTACTTATTCTTGATTGTTACTTCATTCAATCCACGATAATCAACGACCATTCTTAATGATCCATCCTTCTTTTCCACTAGAAGTACTGGTGATCCCCAAGGCGACGAACTTGGGCGAATATATCCTTTATCCAGTAACTCCTTAATCTGCTTCTTAATTTCCTCCAAATCCTGAGCGGGCATCCTGTACGGTCTCTTAGATATTGGTCATGTGCCTGGCAAAAGCTCAATCAAAAACTCGATGTCTCTATCCGGTGGCATGCCTGGCAACTCTTCGGGAAATACATCTGAGAATTCATTCACCACCGGTACTTCCTCTTGTACTACTCCCGATAAGCAATTTACTTGAGTCCTATTCGGCACATACCGGGATACATACTTGATCCTTCTTCCTTCTGGGGTGGTGAGCAAAATCGACTTACTGGCGCAATCGATGTTTCCTTCATACATCGATAGCCAATCCATACCGAGAATCACATCCAAACCTTGCGACTCCAGAATTATCAGGTCTGAGGGGAAAACGTGCCTACCTATGGCCAATGGCATCTGAAAACATCCTTGGCTTGCCATGTACTCTGCTCTTGGTGAGATCACTAACATTGGTGTACTAAGAACTTTGGTGGGCAGTTTATACCTATCCACAAATCCCCTCGATATGTATGAATGAGATGCACCAGTATCAAAAAGAACGACTGTAGTAAATGACTTAACCAAAAACTTACCTATTACTGCATCTGGCTGGGCTTCAATCTCCTCCACGTTAACGTGGTTCACCTGTCCCCTGGTGAAAGGGTTGGGCTTCTTCCCAGAGCTTCCATTTCCGTTTCTGTTCTTAGCTTCAGGACATTCATTGGTGTAATGTCTGGTCTTCTGGCAGTTGTAGCAAGTAACGTGGCTTAGATCCTTCTTGGCAGGTGTTGCTGGGTTGGAATGGTTTTGTTCGTTGCTTCCTCCATTACCATTTCCGTTCCTAGGGCCACTATGGTTGTGCGAACTTCCTCCATTATGAGTGTGGCCTCCATGGTTATGCACAAGTCCTCCCGAGTTCGGGGTGAAACGGGGTCTCTGCTGAGCTCCAAAATTCTACTTCCCTTGTCCATACTTCCTCTTGTGGCTGTCAATCTACTGCTGCTTCCCTTCAAGCATGAGAGCTCTATCCACCAACTCCTGGTAGTTATTGAAATTTGCTACCATCAACTGCATGATCAGCTCATCATTCAGTCCTTCCAGAAACTTCTCCTTCTTAGCTGCATCTGTAGCAACGTCATCTGGGGCATAACGTGCTAGCTTACTAAATTCATCCACATACTGGCCAACAGTGCGCCCTCCTTGGTGTAAGTTGCGAAACTCATGCTTCTTCATGGCCATAGCTCCTGCTGAAACATGGGCAGTGCGGAAAGCTTGCTGGAACTAATCCCATGTGACAGTGGCTATAGGATAGGTGACAGTGTAATTCTCCCACCATGAGGCTGCTGGTCCATCCAATTGGTGTGCGGCAAAACACAACTTCTCAGCATTTGTGCATCCTGCAGTGGTTAACTCCCTTCCAATCCTGCGGAGCCAATCATCTGCAACTATCGGCTCAGTGCTACTGGAAAACACCGGCGGCTGCAACCTTAGAAAAGGAGCTAAGTTGTCAACTGGGGGTGGTGGTGGTGGGTTGTTGTTGTTGTTGTTTCCTTGGTTATGAACTAACAACTGCATCAAGGTATTCTGCTGCTGGATCAACTGAGTGAGCTCCGGTGGAAAGGTAAATCCGGGGTCACGTCTCGGAGGCATCTGGGGTTTAGAGAGAAGAGAATAGAATAGAATGAGGTCTAGTGAGAAAACACTACCCATGTGCACATGAGACAAACACAATCATTTCACTCAATCAATCAAAGGCATACAATCGGTCTAGAACTTATCGTTATAAAAGTGCTTGGACTATACTATTTACATGGTAGACTACTACTACTGTTTTGGTGGTCAACTAGAAATATTGTTCGGTCGAAGATTCCATGATATCTGCTCCAGCTTCATCAACGTAGTCATCATCGCTATCATCGGGATCCGAATCGGTGTCGTTGATGATGATGTAATCCTCAGGGCGAATCTCCTTGGGTTCTTCGTCTTCTTCTCCTGGCGCATGGTCTCCCATGAAAACTCCTAGCTTCCTTTCCAGGTCATCATTCTTTTCCACTAGCACGACGATTTCCTCCTCATAATATTCGCATGTAGCCTTGAGTTCTTCTTCAAGCTCTGTGATCCTTGTCATTGCCTTCTTCAAATTCATCATGCCTGCGCACATCTGATTCTCCTGGCGACGGATGTGCTGGTTTAACTCCTGAATGAAAGCGGCAATTGATCTATCCTTCCTGGTGCTGATCATCTCCCATTGCTCATCTCGGCGCCCACAAATCTGGTAGATAGTATCCTTAAGATCCTTTTGGTAAACTTCTCCAATGCATCCCATTGTGATGTGAGCTGCCATACTCTTTCCTAGACTGCAGGTTGGTGCATCAAAAGAAAACTCTATGGCCTTAGTGACTGGTGTAAATGTCCTTCCTAGTACTTGAACTTGAATCATCCAGTGCTCCTCTTCGGGTAAAGTGGCATTGTAAGTCCCGGTGAAGCTTGGTATTCCAATGTTTAGGTACTTAGTGACTTCCTTCAAGTGACGTCCAAAAGGGGTGTCTTCATCCGGTTGCGTGAACTTGATCTTTGCACCCGCCATCCTAAAGAGTAGAAAATGGAGAGGAGTTAGAAGTGACAAGAGAGTAGTGATCTAGGGCTTTAGCTTAGTGGTCGTGTCCTACAGTCAGCGTGTGCTCTGATACCATCTTTGTAGCAACCAGACCTCAAACAGTCTGATCTCTGTGTATAAGTGTCATCCCTGGATCGGTAATGCTGACACACATAGTACTTGAAGGATTTATAATAGAGTGGCAATCACACACTTATTACATCGAATGTCTCAAAAGAGAACTTATTACAATAAATATGGCTTAAGGCCATCTAATACGATAACAACGGAAGGCTTGGAAGATAAAGTGAGTCCATCAACTACAATGGCATCACTGAGTGAAAGACCACGACCTAAGGCTCCTTACTCGTCGTCTGAAAAGTCTGCAACATGATACGTTGCAGCCCGAAAACGGGTCAGCACATAGAATATGCTGGCAAGGTAACACAAGAGAATGATGAACAGAATAAAGCTATCACTATATGCATATATGGCTGGTGGAGGCTGTATGGTTGATATGTTTTGCGTAAAGCCAATTTTTCCCTACTGCAAAGGAATATATTTATTTAACTACAAAATTTGTTGAAAACATTGAGAATTGGTAAACCCCATCTCAATCCCAATTAAAAGTAATCATTAACCCAAACAAAATTATATAATTAAGAGTGATGAGATCCACATGATAATCCAAGAACTAGATACTCAAGATGTCCATAACCAGGGACACGACTAACCATGATTAGTTTGTACACTCTACAGAGGTTTGTGCACTTTTCCCACAAGACTCGATCTCCTCCGTTGGATTTCTCGCACTACATGATGTTTGAGAAACGGATGACAGAGACACAGTCTTTCCGAAGAGGTCCCATTAACCGATAGATAGGCCTATACACCTACAATCCTCAACATCTGCTAGCCCATCATGGAAAGGTTTCCCACAACTTACTCAATTATGCCAGAGCCCATAATGGCAAGTGGCTGCAACGGAAGTTTCCAGTATGAATAATCTTATGATCCCTTTGAGCCTGGGTGGTAGTCCATAGGAGATTCACATGGTACCCTGGGATTTCCAAAAAATACAGGCAATCACTGGGTTCCCCAGGTGCCTCAATCCACCCAGATGTGTATTAAAGTTGCCACCTTAAATTGAACCATTAATTAACAATACTCGCATCTGTCATGAAAACTCTCAAACCCAATCCACGTCTATGAGCATAGCATAGCAGTATAAGCATAACGTAGAAGTAACTCCCAGGGTTTGAGAATAAACAGGGTAATAGGTTCCTACCTCATCAACTACTCCCCAACCCACAGTTTAATTCAGATCCTAACCATGCAATGTTTGAGGGTTGATCTAATGCAATAAAACTGGGTAGTAAGAGGTATGATCAAAGTGTTACTTGCCTTGCTGATGATCCGCGAAATCTAGAGACTCGTAGTAGCACGCTTCACACTTCGGGTGTTCTGTCACAAACAAACAAGCATACAATAAGCAATCAAGCAAGGGCATGGGTAAAACTCGAATAAGAGATCAAACTAGAAAGTTTAACTTAAGAACTCCAGTTTGCAAAAAGAATCAAATCAAACGAAGCAACAAAACTCAAACGGCGAAAGAAACATGCTTCATTTACTAATCTGGACTAAAGTCAAATTTTATAGTAGCAAAAACTTGTTTAAGTTGATTAAACGGAAAGAGGGTTTCGAGACGAAACTCTAGGCGTTTGAATCGCCTGATTTTGTTAAACGAGCGAAAAGTTATACTAAAACGAAAATCGGATCAGAAATCATGATCGAAAATAATCACCGAAAATCCGAGAAAAAAAAACTGACGAACATGCTAACGAAAACGAACGTTCGCTGCCTGTGGCTAAATGGTGAAAACCATTCGCTAAAACGAATGTAAAAACGGGCGTTCGCTAAATAACTAAACCGAAAAAACCGAACCGGATCTAAATAAAAAAACGGATCTAGGGTTTTTGAAAAGAAACAAAATGGTTTCTCACGAAAACTGAGGCAACTACCTCGAGGTCCGGCGAGGGTCCGGCGCTCCGAAGCGGCACGGCGGCGGGTGGCAGGCGGCGCGGCGCGGGCGACGGCGGCGGATCGGGGCTAGGGTTAGGGTTAGGGCACGGTGGCGGCTTGGGCTGGGCGGGGGCTCAGGGCCGCGGCTTATAAGGGCCGGCCCGAGGAGTCCTGGCCGCTTATGGCCCGGAGTCGGTTCGCCTCTATTTTTTTTAAATAATTCCGACGCTCAGAAAATAAAAGAAAAAATACTAAATGGACTCCAAATATCCCGAAATAAATTTTCCCCGTCCTCTAAAAATAAGCCGGACAAGGTGAACATTTATTTGGGCCTAAATGCAATTTTGAAAAACGCACTTTTTTCCTAATTCAAATAAAATAGCAATAAAACTCCGAATAAAAATCTTATTTGATTTTAATATTAAATCTTCAATATTTCTCTATTTTGAGGAAGTCATTTTATCCTCTCTCTTTTATTTTTATAAAATAAATAATCGAAGAGTAAATAATTAAAATCAAACGATCCTCTTTTCAAAATTCGAGAAAAACTCGATATGAAAATAATGAAATCCACAATTCTCTCAGTGGGTCCTTGAGTTGCGTAGAATTTCTTGGATCAACCAAAATGCAATAAAATATGATATGCAATGATGATCTAATGTATAACATTCCAAATTGAAAATTTGGGATGTTACATAGAGATTAGCAAGATACATACGGATCTGAATGTTACAGACCCGTTGATTAAGCCTCTCTCACGAGCAAAACATGATCAGCACCAAGACTCCATGGGTGTTAGAATCATTACAATGTAATCTAGATTATTGACTCTAGTGCAAGTGGGAGACTAAAGGAAATATGCCCTAGAGGCAATAATAAAGTTGTTGTTTATATTTCCTTATATCATGATAAATGTTTATTATTCATGCTAGAATTCTATTAACCGGAAACTTAGTACATGTGTGAATACATAGACAAACAGAGTGTCACTAGTATGCCTCCATTTGACTAGCTCGTTAATCAAATATGGTTAAGTTTCCTAGCCATAGACATGAGTTATCATTTTATGAACGGGATCACATCATTAGAGAATGATGTGATTGATTGACCCATCCGTTAACTTAGAACTATGATCATTTAGTTTATTGCTATTGCTTTCTCCATAACTTATACATGTTCCTATGACTATGAGGTTATGCAAATACGAGAGGAACACTTAGTGTGCTATCAAACATCACAACGTAACTGGGTATTATAAAGATGCTCTACAGGTGTCTCCGATGGTGTTTGTTGAGTTGGCATAGATCGAGATTAGGATTTGTCACTCCGATTGTCGGAGAGGTATCTCTCGGCCCTCTCGGTAATGCACATCATTATAAGCCTTGCAAGCAATGTGACTAATGAGTTAGTTACGGGATGTTACATTACGGAACAAGTAAAGAGACTTGCCAGTAACGAGATTGAACTAGGTATGATGATACCGACGATCGAATCTCGGGCAAGTAACATACCGATGACAAAGGGAACAACGTATGTTGTTATGCAATTTGACCGATAAAGATCTTCATAGAATATGTAGGAACCAATATGAGCATCCAGGTTCCGCTATTGGTTATTGACCGGAGATTCGTCTCGGTCATGTCTACATAGTTCTCGAACTCGTAGGGTCCGCATGCTTAATGTTCGATGACGATTGATATTATGAGTTTATGTGTTTTGATGTACCGAAGGTAGTTTAGAGTCCCGGATGTGATCACGAACATGACGAGGAGTCTCAAAATGGTCGAGACATGAAGATTGATATATTGGAAGGTTATGTTTGGACACCGGAAAAGTTTCAGATGAGTTCGGGCATATACCAGAGTACCGGGGGGTTACCGGAACCCCCCGGGGGCTTAATGGGCCTACATGGGTGAGGGAGTCCTGGATTAGGGGGTGTTCGGATAGCCGGACTATACCTTCGGCCGGACTCCTAGACTATGAAGATACAAGATTGAAGACTTCGTCCCGTGTCCAGAAGGGACTTTCCTTGGTGTGGAAGGCAAGCTTGGCGATACGGATATTCAGATCTCCTACCATTGTAACCGACTCTATGTAACCCTAACCCTCTCCGGTGTCTATATAAACCGGAGGGTTTTAGTCCGTAGGACAACATACACATCAACAATCATACCATAGGCTAGCTTCTAGGGTTTAGCCTCTTTGATCTCGTGGTAGATCTACTCTTGTACTACCCATATCATCAATATTAATCAAGCAGGACATAGGGTTTTACCTCCATCGAGAGGGCCCGAACCTGGGTAAAACTTCGTGTCCCTTGCCTCCTGTTACCATCCGGCCTAGACACACAGTTCGGGACCCCTACTCGAGATCCGCCGGTTTTGACACCGACATTGGTGCTTTCATTGAGAGTTGCTCTGTGTCGTCGCCGTCAGGCTCTATGGCTCCTACGATCATCGACAGCGATGCAGTCCAGGGTGAGACCTTCCTCCCCGGACAGATCTTCGTCTTCGGCGGCTTCGCACTACGGGCCAATTCGCTTGGCCATCTGGAGTAGATCAAAAGCTACGCCCCTGGCCGTCAGGTTAGATTCGGAAGCTTAAACTACACGGCTGAAATCCGCGGGGACTTGATCTTCGACGGAGTCGAGCCACTGCCGAGCGCGCCGCACTGTCCCGACGAGCATGATCTAGCTCTGCCGCAGAACAGTGCCCTGGAGGCCGCACCCGCATAAGCTTCGACCCTTAATTCGGAGCCAACTGCGCCGATCGAGGATGGGCGGTTGGACGCCACCTCGGGGGCTGCGATCCCAACGGCGTTTGAGCCGAACGCCAGCCCCGTACTTTGCGAGACTCATGACTCCAAGGAGCCGGACTCCTCTCCGGACTCCGAACCCTCCGCGCCCCTGCCAATCGAATCCGATTGGGCGCCGATCATGGAGTTCACTGCCGCAGACATCTTTCAGCACTCACCTTTCGGCGATATCCTGAAGACACTGAAGTCTCTCTCTTTATCAGGAGAGCCCTGGCCGGACTATGGTCAGCAAGGTTGGGGCACGGACGATGAAGAAATTCAAAGCCCACCCACCACCCACTTTGTAGCCACTGTCGGCGACTTAACCGACATGCTCGACTTTGACTCCGAAGACATCGACGGTATGGACGCCGATGAAGGAGATGATGAAGAACCAGTGCCTACTAGACCCTGGAAAGCCACCTCATCATATGACATATACATGGTGGACACCCCAAAAGAGGGAGATGGCGATGGAACAGCGGAGGATGACCCCTCCAAGAAACAGCCTAAGCGCCGGCGTCAGCGGCGCCGCTCAAAATCCCGCCAACACAAAAATGGTGATTCCAGCACAGGAGACAATAATACTCCGGAGAGTGCCGAAGAAAACCCCCTCCAGCAAGATTTAGCACAGGAGGATGGAGAAACCAGCCCTCATGAGAGAGCGGCAGACAGAGAGGTCGAGGACGATAATTATATGCCTCCCTCCGAAGACGAGGCAAGCCTCGACGACGACAAATTCGTCGTGCTAGAGGATCACGTTGAGCAAGAGTGTTTTGAACACAGGCTTATGGCCATGGCAAGAAGCCTCAAGAAAAAACAGCAACAACTCAGAGCTGATCAAGATTTGCTGGTTGACAGATGGACTGAAGTCCTTGCGGCCGAAGAGCACAATCTCGAACGCCGCTCCAAGAGCTACCCAAAGCGCAGGTTGCTACCCCGATTAGAGGAGGAAGCACTTGATGCGCCCGAACGGTCACCTCGTGGCCGCGACAGAGAGGCCTCCCGGCCCTCCACTCAAGCCGCACCCCGTACCAAGGCACGGGAATATGCGCCGGACTTACGAGACATGTTGGAGGACAAGGCAAGGCAAACATGACCGATCTACGGATCGCGTGGGTACCCCACGGCTCGAGACGGTAACCGTCACGCCGGCCACAAATTCGGCAGGGCCGAACACAGTAGACAAAGCTCATTGGAGCTACGTCATGATATCGCCCAGTACAGAGGCGCCACACACCCGCTATGCTTCACAGACAAAATAATGGATCATCAAATCCCCGAGGGTTTCAAACCCGTAAACAACGAATCATATGATGGCACAACAGATCCTGCAGTATGGATCGAGGATTATCTCCTTCATATCCACATGGCCCGCGGCGACGATTTCCACGCCATCAAATACCTCCCACTCAAGCTTAAAGGACCAGCTCGGCATTGGCTTAACAGCTTGCCAACAAGATCAATCAATTGTTGGGAGGACCTGGAAGCCGCATTCCTCGACAATTTCCAGGGCACTTATGTGCGACCCCCAGACGCTGATGACCTAAGTCACGTAATTCAGCAACCAGAGGAATCGGCCAGGCAATTCTGGACACGGTTCCTAACAAAGAAAAATCAAATAGTCGACTGTCCGAACGCTGAGGCCCTAACAGCCTTCAAGCACAATATCCGTGACAAGTGGCTGGCTCGGCACCTCGGACAGGAAAAGCCGAAATCTATGGCAGCACTCACAACACTCATGACCCGCTTTTGCGTGGGAGAAGACAACTGGCTTGCTCGTAGCAACAATATGACCAAGAACCCTGGTAATTCGGACACCAGGGACATTAGTGGCAGGTCACGCCGCAACAAGCAGAAGCGCCGCATTAACAGCGACAATGCTGAGGATACGGCAGTTAATGCCGGATTCAGAGGCTCTAAATCCGGCCAACGAAAAAAGCCATTCAAAAGGAATCCTAGGGGCCCGTCCAGCTTGGACCGAATACTCGACCGCTTGTGCCAAATACATGGCACCCCCGAAAAGCCGGCCAATCACACCAACAGGGATTGTTGGGTGTTCAAGCAGACAGGCAAGTTAAACACCGACAATGAAGACAAGGGGCTGCATAGCGATGACGACGAGGTGCCCCGGCCGCCGAACAACAATGGACACAAGGGTTTTCCCCCACAAGTGCGGACGGTGAACATGATATACGCAACCCACGTCCCCAAAAGGGAGCGGAAGCGCGCGTTAAGGGACGTTTACGCGGTAGAGCCAGTCCCCCAAAGTTCAACCCATGGTCCTCCTGCCCAATCACCTTTGATCGAAGAGACCATCCCACTAGCATCCATCATGGTGGATTTTCCGCATTGGTTCTAGACCCAATTATTGACGGATTTCATCTCACTAGAGTCCTTATGGACGGCGGCAGCAGCCTGAACCTGCTTTACCAGGATACAGTGCAGAAAATGGGCATAGATCCCTCGAGGATTAAGCCCACCAAAACAACCTTTAAAGGCGTAATACCATGTGTAGAGGCCAACTGTACAGGCTCAGTCACACTTGAAGTGGTCTTCGGATCTCTGGATAATTTCCGAAGCGAGGAGCTGATCTTCGACATAGTCCCATTCCGCAGTGGCTATCATGCACTGCTCGGACGAACCGCATTCGCCAAGTTCAATGCGGTACCGCACTATGCATACCTTAAGCTCAAGATGCCAGGCCCTCGTGGAGTAATTATGGTCAATGGAAACACCGAACGCTCCCTCAAAACGGAGGAGCACACGGCGGCCCTTGCAGCGGAAGTACAAAGTAGCCTCTCCAGGCAGTTCTCCAGTTCGGCCATTAAACGTCCGGACACCGTTAAGCGCGCTCGGAGTAACCCACAACAAGACCGCCTGGCACGTTCCGAGCAGGCGTAGCAATGCGGCCCCAACCCCAACCCTCGCAAAAAGGCGACGCCAGTACTTCGTGTACATAACTACGCTTTAGTGGAAGAGAGAGGAGGCGGCCAAGTGGTGGGGGCGCGCCCCCCAAGCCCAATCTAAATTGGGAGGGTGTCGGCCCCCCTTTCCTTCTTCTCTTCTTCCCTTTCCTTCCCCCTCCTATTAGGACTAGGAAAGGGGGGAAACCTACTCCTAGTAGGAGTAGGAATCCCCCCTTGGGGGCGCACCATGAGGGTTGGCCGGCCCCTCCTCCCCTCCTTTATATACGGGGGAGGGGGCACCCCATAGACATACAGTGGACAATTGTTTTAGCCGTGTGTGGTGCCCCCTCCACAGATACAAACCTCAGTCATATCATTGTAGTGCTTAGGCGAAGCCCTGCGCCGGTAACTTCATCATCACTGTCAACACACCATCGCGTTGATGAAACTCTCCCTCGGCCTCAACTGGATCAAGAATACGAGGTACGTCACCGAGCTGAACGTGTGTAGATCGCGGAGGTGTCGTGCGTTCGGTACATGATCGGTTGGATCACGAAGACGTTCGACTACATCAACCACGTTTCTTAACGCTTCCGCTTTCGGTCTACGAGGGTACGTAGACATACTCTCCCCTCTCGTTGCTATGCATCCTAGATAGATCTTGCGTGATCGTAGAATTTTTTTTGAAATATTGCGTTCCCCAACATCTACATCATGCCATCATTCTTATTGCATTATTCTATTTTCCATGAACTTAATACACTAGATGCATGCTGGATAGCAGTCGATGTGTGGAGTTATAGTAGTAGATGCAGCCAGGAGTCGGTCTACTAATCTTGGACGTGATGCCTATATAATGATCATTACCTGGATATCATCATAATTATTTGAAGTACTATCAATTTCCCAACAGTAATTTGTTTACCCATCGTATGCTATTTTTCTCGAGGGAAGCTACTAGTGAAATCTACGCCCCGGGGTCTATTCTTTATCATATTTGCCTTTGAGATCTATTTTTATTTGCTTTTGCTTTCAGATCTATTATTCCAAAAACCCAAAAATACCTTGCTGCAATTTTTCTTTCTTTATTTTATTTTATTTTATTGCATCGTGAGATATATTTATCCAATCTACTACAAACCAATCTATCTTTTACCCGAGATGGATTGACAACCCTTGTTACGCGTTGGGTAGCAAGTATTTGTTCTTTGTGTGCAGGTACTATTTACATAGTGTTGCTTGGTTCTCCTACTGGTTCAATAACATTGGTTTCATCACTGAGGGAAATACCTAGCATAGTTGTGCTGCATCATCCCTTCCTCTTTAGGGAAATACTGACGCGGACACGAGCCATCAGGGCACCGTCCGGCCTCTTTTGCGGAGGCGTTGGAAGTGCGCCCCACGCGTCCGATGCATTTGGTCTGCCCCGGCCGCCCCATGGCCAAATGTGAACAACTTTTATCTAAAATGAAACATTGCATATAGTTTACAACCAAATAAATTACATAGTGCCACAAGCCCACAACGATAAATAGTTTCACAACCGATAAAGGACACAAAGTTTACAACCAAATTTAAATTGTCACGAATACATGGAAAGAAAATGAACCGATACATCTATCGGTTGCCAATGTGATTCCACATGTACTCAACCAAGTCATTTTGGAGTTGCATATGAGTATGCCAATCACACATTTCATGATAAAATTGGGTGAACTGTTTCAACATCGTAGGTTCTTGGTGCTTAGGTGCAACATTTTCACCCTAATATTTAAACCCTCAGCCGTAGATGTTGTTATCATGCTCATCCTCCACGATCAACTTGTTCATGATCGCACAAGCAGGTGTCAACTCCCAAAGCTTCTCGGTGCTTCATGTTAGTGCAAGGTGTCGAACAATAGCCCATCAAGATTCAAGCACACCAAAAGCATGCTCCACGTCCTTCCTGGCACTCTCTTGTGCTTGGGAAAATATATGTTTCTTCTCTCCTTCTGGATTGGATATTGTCCTCACAAAAGTTTACCACTGAAGATAAATACCATTAGCTAGGTAGTATACCTTGTTGTAATGGTGGCCACTGATCTCAAAGTTGACCTCTAAGCAGTGTCCTTCTACGAGCCTTGCGAACACTGGAGAATGCTGAAGCATGTTGATGTCATTGTGAGAACCAACCATGCCAAAAAAAGTGTATCATATCCAAAGATCTTGTGAAGCCACCGCTTCTAGTATAATAGTGCAACCTTTCACATGCCCCTTGTACTGCCTGCCAAGCATTCCTGGAAAGCCTCTATTTGCATTGATCACAAACAACCGGGTTCTATCTGCGACATTTGGCTATGTTAGGTACTCAGGGCCAAAACACTGCCACCATGGTCTTGCAGAACCTGTACATTGATGCGAGACATGTGGACTCACTCATGCAGACGTATTCATCCACAAGATCATCGGGAATTCCGTATGCAAGCATACGAATAACCGCAATGCATTTCTGATAAGAGGAGAAGCCAACCTTGCCAAGGGCATCTTCCTTGCACTCAAAGTAATTATCATATGCTATCGCTCCCTCCCGAATACGATTGGACACATGCCTCACCATCTAGAAGCGGCGCCAGAAAAGATGGGGTTTGAAGAGTGGGGAATTCTCAAAGTAATCAACATAGAGTAGGGCATTTACACTCTCTCTATATCAGCTCAAGCTGGAGCATGGCCCAGGATTGATCCCATGAACCTAGGCCACTGCCTAGCAATGTGGTCATTGATGACCAATGCAGAAACCACAAGCTCTTCGTCATCCACAACGAATCATCCAACGAACAAATGAAGTTATTGAAAAATTACTCGTCCCTACTATCCATGGTACCATCGAGTAAAGAGTCAAACACCTAGCAGTCCTGGTGGAGTCGCGGTCAGTGAATAGCACCTCGACCTCCCCGTACAGGCAACATGCATGTAGAAGCACAGACGGAGCGGCAGGCGGTCTTGCAGCGCGAGACAAGCGGTGTTGGTGCCATTGGGCGGCGTCGGTGGCGAAGAAAGCCCATAAACACCAACAAGAACTCCTCCAAAAGCAGGTGGGGGTGGAGATTTGTGTGGATGCATTGGGGCTTGGGCGGCCGGCCAGGTTAGCGGCGGAGCGACTGGAAAATGGGCGGTTGCGTCTAGGCAGGGGGCAGGAGAGATGTGCAAGCCACGTAGGAAAGGGGGGAGAGGTACTTTTCACTGACGGGTGGCCAGGGGAGGACAAAGAGAATGCCCGCATGCATCTGCGCCCTGTCCATTTTGATGCAAATGCGCCCATATTTGGGCCAAAAATGGATCGGCGACGGACAAAAAACTGACACATGTCCATTTGCAGGCACGCGTTGGATCATGATTTGTGTCCATTTTGCCCAAAATGGACGTAACTGGACCAAATGGGGTCGCACGTTTTGGCCTCAAGCACCTCCCAACACTCCACCATGTATAGGTGCTAAGGCTGCTAAATAGGCATAAAATTTGATGTGGCATGCTAATTAAGAAGAGAGAGAGAGTGTAGTTTGGTGACCCCGGGAAAAAGATGGTGCTAAGAGTGTGTATCTAGATGGAAGCATAATTCTTACTCTACAACTAAATAAATAAAGGAAGCTTAGCACCAAAAATCTAAGCACCTATGTAGTCAAGACTTGAGTTGCTAAGCTATTTAATGCACTTAGCATTAATCACCTTTGCATTGCAAGAGGCCTTAAGGCAAATCCAACAGGCCGACCAAATCCATCTGCATGTGTACATTTGGGTCAAAACAGATAAATGCGTCAGCCCAAGGCGCCGAACCAAACCCAAAACGCGTTCGCTCGGTGTCCGTCTTGTTGGAAATATGCCCTAGAGGCAGTAATATTGTATTATTATATTCCATATTCATGGCTAAGAGTTTATATTCCATGCTACAACTTCTATGATCCTAGAATATGCGATTTAGTGGAAAACTCATATGCATCTGTGAAAGGATCGAGAAGAGGTGTCTAGAGGGGGGTGATTAGACCCTTAACAAAGAGAAGTAGCAGTTTTGAAGGAAATATGCCCTAGAGGCAATAATAAAGTTATTATTTATTTCCTTGTATCATGATAAATGTTTATTATTCATGCTAGAATTGTATTAAACCGGAAACATAATACATGTGTGAATACATAGACAAACAGAGTGTCATTAGTATGCCTCTACTTGACTAGCTCGTTGATCAAAGATGGTTATGTTTCCTAACCATAGACATGAGTTGTCATTTGATTAACAGGATCACATCATTAGGAGAATGATGTGATTGACTTGACCCATTCCGTTAGCATAGCACTTGATCGTTTAGTTTGTTGATATTGCTTTCTTCATGACTTATACATGTTCCTATGACTATGAGATTATGCAACTCCCATTTACCGGAGGAACACTTTTTGTGCTACCAAACGTCACAACGTAACTGGGTGATTATAAAGGTGCTCTACAGGTGTCTCCGAAGGTACTTATTGGGTTGGCGTATTTCAAGATTAGGATTTGTCACTCCGATTGTCGGAGAGGTATCTCTGGGCCCTCTTGGTAATGCACATCACTTAAGCCTTGCAAGCATTGCAGCTAATGAGTTAGTTGCGGGATGATGTATTACAGAATGAGTAAAGAGACTTGCCGGTAACGAGATTGAACTAGGTATTAAGATACTGATGATCGAATCTCAGGCAAGTAACATACCGATGACAAAGGGAACAACGTATGTTGTTATGCGGTCTGACCGATAAAGATCTTCGTAGAATATGTAGGAGCCAATATGAGCATCCAGGTTCCGCTATTGGTTATTGACTGGAGACGTGTCTCGGTCATGTCTACATTGTTCTTGAACCCGTAGGGTCTGCACGCTTAACGTTACGATGACAGTTTCATTATGAGTTTATATGTTTTGATGTACCGAAGGTTGTTGGAGTCCCGGATGTGATCACAGACATGAAGAGGAGTCTCGAAATGGTCGAGACATAAAGATTGATATATTGGAAGCCTATGTTTGGACATCGGAAGTGTTCTGGGTGAAATCAGCATTTTACCGGAGTACCGGGAGGTTACCGGAACCCCCGGTAACCTAATGGGTCTTAATGGGCCTAGTGGAGGAAGTAGAAAGGAGGCCAAGGGGCAGCTGCACGCCCCTCCCCCCCCCCAAGTCCGAATTGGACAAGGAGGGGGGGCGGCGCCCGCCCCCCTTTTCCTTTCCCCTCTTTCTCTCCTTCCCCCCAAGTCCTAGTACAACATGGAAAGGGGGTTTCCTACTCCCGGTGGGAGTAGGACTCCTCCTGGCACGCCCCTTGCTCGGCCGCACCTCCTCCCCCTTGCTCCTTTATATACGGGGGCAGGGGGCACCCCATAGACACAACAATTGATCATTGATCTCTTAGCCGTGTGCAGTGCCCCCCTCCACCATAATCCTCGATAATATTGTAGTGGTGCTTAGGCGAAGCCCTGCGACGGTAGAACATCAAGATCGTCACCACGCCATCATGCTGACGGAACTCTTCCCCGACATTCTGCTGGATCGGAGTCCGGGGATCGTCATCGAGTTGAACATGTGCTAGAACTCAGAGGTGTCGTAGTTTCGGTGCTTGATCGGTCGGGCCGTGAAGACGCACGACTACATCAACCACATTGTGCTAACGCTTCCGCTTTCGGTCTACGAGGGTATGTAGACAACACTCTCCCTTCTCGTTGCTATGCATCACCATGATCTTGCGTGTGCATAGGATTTTTTTTTGAAATTACTACGTTCCCCAACAGTGGCATCCGAGCCTAGGTTTTATGTGTTGAAGTAGTGCACGAGTAGAACAGAAGTGAGTTGTGGGTGATATAAGTCATACTGCTTACCAACATGTCATACTTTGGTTCGGCGGTATTGTTGGATGAAGCGGCCGGGACCGACATTACGCGTACGCTTACGCGAGACTGGTTCTACCGACGTGCTTTGCACACAGGTGGCTGGCAGGTGTCAGTTTCTCCAACTTTAGTTGAACCATGTGTGGCTACGCCCAGTCCTTGCGAAGGTTAAAACAACACCAACTTGACAAACTATCGTTTTGGTTTTGATGCGTAGGTAAGAACGGTTCTTGCTAAGCCCGTAGCAGCCGCGTAAAACTTGCAACAACAAAGTAGAGGACGTCTAACTTGTTTTTGCAGGGCATGTTGTGATGTGATACGGTCAAGACATGATGTTAAATTTTATTTTATGAGATGATCATGTTTTGTAACCGAGTTATCGGCAACTGGCAGGAGCCATATGGTTGTCGCTTTATTGTATGCAATGCAATTGCGCTGTAATGCTTTACTTTATCACTAAGCGGTAGCAATAGTCGTGGAAGCATAAGATTGGCGAGACGACAACGATGCTACGATGGAGATCAAGGTGTCGCGCTGGTGACGATGGTGATCATGACGGTACTTCGGAGATGGAGATCACAAGTACAAGATGATGATGGCCATATCATATCACTTATATTGATTGCATGTGATGTTTATCATTTATGCATCTTATCTTGCTTTATTGACGATAGCATTATAAGATGATCCCTCACTAAATTATCAAAGTATAAGTGTTCTCCCTGAGTATGCACCGTTGCAAAAGTTCTTCGTGCTGAGACACCACGTGATGATCGGGTGTGATAGGCTCTACGTTCAAATACAACAGGTGCAAAACAGTTGCACACGGGGAATACTCACGTTAAACTGGACGAGCCTAGCATATAACAGATATGGCCTTGGAACACGGAGACCGAAAGGTCGAGCGTGAATCATATAGTAGATATGATCAACATATTGATGTTCACCATTGATACTACTCCATCTCACGTGATGATCGGACATGGTTTAGTTGATTTGGATCACGTGATCACTTAGAGGATTAGAGGGATATCTTTCTAAGTGGGAGTTCTTAAATAATATGATTAATTGAACTTAAATTTATCATGAACTTAGTACCTGATAGTATCTTGATTGTCTATGTTTAATTGTAGATAGATGGCTCGTGTTGTTGTTCCGTTGAATTTTAATGTGTTCCTTGAGAAAGCAAAGTTGAAAGATGATGGCAGCAATTACACGGACTGGGTCCGTAACTTGAGGATTATCCTCATTGCTGCACAGAAGAATTACGTCCTGGAAGCACCGCTAAGTGCCAAGCCTGCTGCAGAAGCAACACCAGATGTTATGAACGTCTGGCAGAGCAAAGCTGATGACTACTCGATAGTTCAGTGTGCCATGCTTTACGGCTTAGAACCGGGTCTTCAACGACGTTTTGAACGTCATGGAGCATATAGATGTTCTAGGAGTTGAAGTTAATATTTCAAGCAAATGCCCGGATTGAGAGATATGAAGTCTCCAATAAGTTCTATAGCTGCAAGATGGAGGAGAATAGTTCTGTCAGTGAACATATACTCAAAATGTCCAGGTATCATAATCACTTGACTCAACTGGGTGTTAATCCTCCTGTTGATTGTGTCATTGACAGAGTTCTTCAATCACTGCCACCAAGCTACAAAAGCTTCGTGATGAACTATAATATGCAAGGGATGAATAAGACTATTCCCGAGCTCTTCGCAATGCTAAAAGCCGCGGAGGTAGAAATCAAGAAGGAGCATCAAGTGTTGGTGGTCAATAAGACCACCAGTTTCAAGAAAAAGGGCAAAGGGAAGAAGAAGGGGAACTTCAATAAGAACAGCAAACAAGTTGCTGCTCAGGAGAAGAAACCCAAGTCTGGACCTAAGCCTGAGACTGAGTGCTTCTACTGCAAGCAGACTGGTCACTGGAAGCGGAACTGCCCAAGTATTTGGCGGATAAGAAGGATGGCAAAGTGAACAAAGGTATATGTGATATACATGTTATTGATGTGTACCTTACTAATGCTCGCAGTAGCACCTGGGTATTTGATACTGGTTCTGTTGCTAACATTTGCAACTCGAAACAGGGGCTACGGATTAAGCGAAGATTGGCTAAGGACGAGGTGATGATGCGCGTGGGAAATGGTTCCAAAGTCGATGTGATCGCGGTCGGCACGCTACCTCTACATCTACCTTCGGGATTAGTATTAGACCTAAATAATTGTTATTTGGTGCCAGCGTTGAGCATGAACATTATATCTGGATCTTGTTTGATGCGAGACGGTTATTCATTTAAATCAGAGAATAATGGTTGTTCTATTTATATGAGTAATATCTTTTATGGTCATGCACCCTTGAAGAATGGTCTATTTTTTATGAATCTCGATAGTAGTGATACACATATTCATAATGTTGAAATCAAAAATGCAGAGTTAATAATGATAGTGCAACTTATTTGTGGCACTACCGTTTAGGTCATATCAGTGTAAAGCACATGAAGAAACTCCATACTGATGGACTTTTGGAACCACTTGATTATGAATCACTTGGTACTTGCGAATCGTGCCGCATAGGTAAGATGACTAAAACGCCGTTTTCTAGTACTATGGAGAGAGCAACGGATTTGTTGGAAATCGTACATACAAATGTGTGTGTTCCAATGAATGTTGAGTCTTGTGGCGGATATCGTTATTTTCTCACCTTCACAGACGATTTAAGCAGATATGGGTATATTTACTTAATGAAACATAAGTCTGAAATATTTGAAAAGTTCAAAGAATTTCATAGTGAAGTTGAAAATCATCGTAACAAGAAAATAAAGTTTCTACGATCTGATCGTGAAGGAGAATATTTGAGTTACGAGTTTGGTCTACATTTGAAACAATGCGGAATAGTTTCGCAACTCATGCCACCCGGAACACCATAGCGTAATGGTGTGTCCGAACGTCGTAATCGTACTTTATTAGATATGGTGCGATCTATGATGTCTCTTACTGATATACCGCTATCGTTTTGGGGTTATGCTTTAGAGACGGCTGCATTCACGTTAAATAGGACACCATCGAAATCCGTTGAGACGACGCCTTATGAACTGTGGTTTGGCAAGAAACCAAAGTTGTCGTTTCTGAAAGTTTGGGGCTGCGATGCTTATGTGAAAAAGCTTCAACCTGATAAGCTCGAACCCAAATCAGAGAAATGTGTCTTCATAGGATACCCAAAGGAGACTGTTGGGTACACCTTCTATCACAGATCCAAAGGCAAGACTTTTGTTGCTAAATTCAGAGTTTTTCTAGAGAAGGAGTTTCTCTCGAAAGAAGTGAGTGGGAGAAAAGTAGAACTTGATGAGGTAACTGTACCTGCTCCCTTATTGGAAAGTGGTTCATCACAGAAAATGGTTTCTGCGACACCTACACCAATTAGTGAGGAAGCTAATGATAATGATCATGAAACTTCAGATCAAGTTACTACCGAACCTCGTAGATTAACCAGAGTAAGATCCGCACCAGAGTGGTACGGTAATCCTGTTCTGGAAGTCATGCTACTAGATCATGATGAACCTATGAACTATGAAGAAGCGATGGTGAGCCCAGATTCCGCAAAATGGCTAGAAGCCATGAAATCTAAGATGGGATCCATGTATGAGAACAAAGTATGGACTTTGGTTGACTTGCCTGTTGATCGGCAAGCAATTGAGAATAAATGGATCTTCAAGAAGAAGACTGGCGCTGACGGTAATGTTACTGTCTACAAAGCTCGACTTGTTGTGAAAGATTTCCGACAAGTTCAAGGGATTGACTACGATGAGACCTTCTCACCCGTAGCGATGCTTAAGTCTGTCCAAATCATGTTAGCGATTGCCGCTTTTTATGATTATGAAATTTGGCAGATGGATGTCAAAACTGCATTCCTGAATGGATTTCTGGAAGAAGAGTTGTATATGATGCAACCATAAGGTTTTGTCGATCCAAAGGGAGCTAATAAAGTGTGCAAGCTCCAGCGATCCATTTATGGACTGGTGCAAGCCTCTCGGAGTTGGAATAAACGCTTTGATAGTGTGATCAAAGCATTTGGTTTTATACATACTTTTGGAGAAGCCTGTATTTACAAGAAAGTGAGTGGGAGCTCTGTAGCATTTCTGATATTATATGTGGATGACATATTATTGACTGGAAATAATATAGAATTTCTGGATAGCATAAAGGGATACTTGAATAAGAGTTTTTCAATGAAAGACCTCGGTGAAGCTGCTTACATATTGGGCATTAAGATCTATAGAGATAGATCAAGACGCTTAATTGGACTTTCACAAAGCACATACCTTGACAAAAATTTGAAGGAGTTCAAAATGGATCAAGCAAAGAAAGGGTTCTTGCCTGTGTTACAAGGTGCAAAGTTGAGTAAGACTCAATGTCCGACCACTGCAGAAGATAGAGAGAAAATGAAAAATGTTCCCTATGCTTCAGCCATAGGCTCTATCATGTATGCAATGCTGTGTACCAGACCTGATGTGTGCCTTGCTATAAGTCTAGCAGGGAGGTACCAAAGTAATCCAGGAGCGGATCACTGGACAGCGGTCAAGAACATCCTGAAGTACCTGAAAAGAACTAAGGATATGTTTCTCGTATATGGAGGTGACAAAGAGCTCATCGTAAATGGTTACGTTGATGCAAGCTTTGACATTGATCCGGACGATTCTAAATCGCAAACCGGATATGTGTTTACATTAAACAGTGGAGCTGTCAGTTGGTGCGGTTCTAAACAAAGTGTCGTGGCGGGATCTACATGTGAAGCGGAGTACATAGCTGCTTCAGAAGCAGCATATGAAGGAGTCCGGATGAAGGAGTTCATATCCGATCTAGGTGTCATACCTAGTGCATCGGGTCCAATGAAAATCTTTTGTGACAATACTGGTGCAATTGCCTTGGCAAAGGAATCCAGATTTCACAAGAGAACCAAGCACATCAAGAGACGCTTCAATTCCATTCGGGATTTAGTCCAAGTGGGAGACATAGAAATTTGCAAGATACATAAGGATCTGAATGTTGCAGACCCGCTGACTAAGCCTCTTCCACGAGCAAAACATGATCAGCACCAAGGCTCCATGGGTGTTAGAATCATTACTGTGTAATCTAGATTATTGACTCTAGTGCAAGTGGGAGACTGAAGGAAATATGCCCTAGAGGCAATAATAAAGTTATTATTTATTTCCTTGTATCATGATAAATGTTTATTATTCATGCTAGAATTGTATTAAACCGGAAACATAATACATGTGTGAATACATAGACAAACAGAGTGTCACTAGTATGCCTCTACTTGACTAGCTCATTGATCAAAGATGGTTATGTTTCCTAACCATAGACATGAGTTGTCTTTTGATTAACGGGATCACATCATTAGGAGAATGATGTGATTGACTTGACCCATTCCGTTAGCATAGCACTTGATCGTTTAGTTTGTTGCTATTGCTTTCTTCATGACTTATACATGTTCCTATGACTATGAGATTATGCAACTCCCGTTTACCGGAGGAACACTTTGTGTGCTACCAAACGTCACAACGTAACTGGGTGATTATAAAGGTGCTCTACAGGTGTCTCCGAAGGTACTTGTTGGGTTGGCGTATTTCGAGATTAGGATTTGTCACTCCGATTGTCGGAGAGGTATCTCTGGGCCCTCTCGGTAATGCACATCACTCAAGCCTTGCAAGCATTGCAGCTAATGAGTTAGTTGCGGGATGATGTATTACAGAACGAGTATAGAGACTTTCCGATAACGAGATTGAACTAGGTATTAAGATACCGACGATCGAATCTCGGGCAAGTAACATACCAATGACAAAGGGAACAACGTATGTTGTTATGCGGCCTGACCGATAAAGATCTTCGTAGAATATGTAGGAGCCAATATGAGCATCCAGGTTCCGCTATTGGTTATTGACCGAAGACGTGTCTCGGTCATGTCTACATTGTTCTCGAACCCATAGGGTTTGCACGCTTAACGTTATGATGACAGTTTCATTATGAGTTTATATGTTTTGATGTACCGAAGGTTGTTCGGAGTCCCGGATGTGATCACGGACATGACGAGGAGTCTCGAAATGGTCGATACATAAAGATTGATATATTGGAAGCCTATGTTTGGACATCGGAAATGTTCCGGGTGAAATCGGCATTTTACCGGAGTACCGGGAGGTTATCGGAACCCCCGGTAACCTAATGGGCCTTAATGGGCCCAGTGGAGGAAGTAGAAAGGAGGCCAAGGGGCAGCCGCGCGTCCCTCCCCCCCCCCATGTCCGAATTGGACAAGGAGGGGGGCGGCGCCCCCCCCTTTTCCTTTCCCCTCTTTCTCTCCCTCCCCCCAAGTCCTAGTCCAACATGGAAAGGGGGGGAGTCCTACTCTCGGTGGGAGTAGGACTCCTCCTGGCGCGCCCCTTGCCTGGCCGCACCTCCTCCCCCTTGCTCCTTTATATACGGGGGCAGGGGGACACCCCATAGACACAACAATTGATCATTGATCTCTTAGCCGTGTGCGGTGCCCCCCTCCACCATAATCCTCGATAATATTGTAGCGGTGCTTAGGCGAAGCCCTGCGACGGTATAACATCAAGATCGTCACCACGCCGTCGTGCTGACGGAACTCTTCCCCGACATTCTGCTGGATTGGTGTCCGGGGCTCGTCATCGAGCTGAACGTGTGCTAGAACTCGGAGGTGCCGTAGTTTCGGTGCTTGATCGGTCGGGCCATGAAGACGTACGACTACATCAACCGCATTGTGCTAATGCTTCCGCTTTCGGTCTACGAGGGTACGTAGACAACACTCTCCCCTCTCGTTGCTATGCAACACCATGATCTTGCATGTGCGTAGGAATTTTTTTGAAATTACTATGTTCCCCGACAGTTTTTAATTTCTTTAAGTTAAGGTGGAGTTTTAGCACATGTTTAAACATTCATAATACATTTCAAGCAAGCATGGCAAGAGTATATGAGCAGCGGAAAGTAAAGCATGCAAGTTGCAAGAAAGTAAAGGGATGGGATTGGAGTGTGCAAATGCAATTGGAGACACGGAGATTTTTGGGGTGGTCTCGATAGGTGGTGCTATCGTACATCCACGTTGATGGAGACTTCAACCCACAAAGTGTAACGGTTGCGCGAGTCCACGGAGGGCTCCACCCACGAAGGGTCCAGGAAGAAGCAACCTTGTCTATCCCACCATGGCCATTTCCCATGAAGGACTTGCCTCACTTGGGTAGATCTTCATGAAGTAGGCGATCTCCTTGCCCTTACAAACTCCTTGGTTCAACTCCACAATCTTGACGAAGGCTCCCAAGTGACACCTAACCAATCTAGGAGACACCACTCTCCGAAAGGTAATAGATGGTGTGTTGATGATGAACTCCTTGCTCTTGTGCTTCAAATGATAGTCTCCCCAACACTCAACTATCTCTCTCAGATCTGGAATTGGTGGAAAGATGATTTGAGTGGAAAGCAACTTGGGGAAGGCTAGAGATCAAGATTCTTGTGATTGGAATGGAATATCTTGGCCTCAACACATGAGTAGGTGGTTCTCTCTCAGAAAATATATGCTAGAAGTGTAGGCACGTTCTGATGGCTCTCTTCATGAATGAAGGATGGGTGGAGGGGTATATATAGCCTCCACATAAAATCTAGCCGTTACACACAATTCACCAAACTCGGTGGGACCAAATCATAAAACTCGGTTAGACCGATTTAGTTCAAAATGTGAATGTTAGGATTCTCGGTGGGACTGGTATGAACAACTCGGTGGGACCTATGTGCTAGGGTTAGGGTAAAACCTCAACTCGGTTTGACCGATTACACAAACTCAGTGGGACCGATTTTGGTAATAAGCAAAACAGAGAGTTGGTCAAGCAAACTCGGTGGGACCGATTGCATATCTCGGTGAGACCAAAATAATTGCAACAGGCAACAGAGAGTTTGCAAACCCATCTCGGTGAGATCGAGATCCCATCGGTGAGATCAAACTA
This sequence comes from Triticum aestivum, assembly GCF_018294505.1. Taxonomy (NCBI): domain Eukaryota; kingdom Viridiplantae; phylum Streptophyta; class Magnoliopsida; order Poales; family Poaceae; genus Triticum; species Triticum aestivum. Next base: position 228,148,088 of record NC_057797.1, read on the forward strand.
ATTAGGGTTTCTCGAAGTGGCTATGTCAAGTGAACTCAGTGGCGCCAGATAGATGAAATCGGTGGGGCCGAGTTTGACTTTTGGTTTGGGACATATGTAGAAATGAGAAAGTGGCTGAGGGCTTTGGAGCATATCACTAAGCCCTTTGAGCAAGCAAGCCATTAAGCAACACCTCATCCCCTTTTAATAGTATTGGCTTTTCCTATGGACTCAATGTGATCTTGGATCACTAAAATGAAAATGTAGAGTCTTGAGCTTTAGAGCTTTTGCCAATACTTTGTCCTTAGCATCTTGCAGGGGTTCCACATCCTCTTGTCCACGCCACTCCACTGTTGAACTCATCTGAAATTTAATAGACGAAAGTATTAGTCCAACAAGAGATATGTTGACATTAATTACCAAAATCACCCAGGGAGCACTTGTGCTTTCAATCTCCCCCTTTTTGGTAATTGATGACAACATACATCAAAGCTTTAGATAAAGATATAAAGAATAGCAAGTGAAGCTTTGGAAGGACATGTAACACACATAAGCTCCCCCATACATGTATGTAATCATGTAAATATGGAATATAAGAGCATGTGACTGCATAAGCATGACAGAGCAAGCAATGTGTTACATGTATCTTGGCTATATGCATCAGAGCAAATGATGTGAATATAGGAATTGTACCTTCATGTTCATGAGTCCTTCTTGCAAACAATATGTACATCAGCAAGAGATCATCATGGACATGAGTGTGATGCATATACTTACCTTGTGGTCTTGAACTGGCTATGGAAGAGATGAACCTCAGTAAACAAGGTTAGATAACACAGAAACATCTACTAAACAAAGCAAGAACAGCAAACCACAAGAGTACCAAGATTGGGATGACATGTAGAGAGTGATTACTAGGTACTATATTGTATATAGACATGTCCCTCAAGGTAAATATATGCAATGAATTCAGAGATTTCCTTCCCTTAGATGTCTTTCTCCCCCTGAATCTGATATGGATAATGGTACAAGATAGGGAAAAGAAAATCAGAGCACAATAATCATAACACAAACTAACATGTCTTTCCCCTCTTAAAGACATGTGACTTCTCTCCTCTTGAATACCAAGCATCTGGGATCTTTCTCTCTTTGATGTGATTAAGCATTCTCCCCCTTTTATGTGATTAAGCTTTGATGTGATCTCTCTTTCTCCCTTTGACATCAATTTCCAAGAAGGGATCTTCTGGAGTGTGAGTCGAATAGGTTTGGTCCTTGAGTCACATGACAAAGCAACATATGTAATGTGATGTAGGTAGAGGACAAGAATCATTGAGTGTAGCTGGAACAAATATGCAGGATGCAAATGGCAAATTGTCTTCTCAGTGTCGAAACCAATTACACCGAGTTGTTTTCTTCGGTGGCACTGAAATGGTTCAGTTTGACATAAAGTGGCAATCCGGTGTGTCCGAGTTCAACATAGAGAGAACATTTGTCACCTCAGCTCACTAGGCAAATAAGATCTCACAAAGATTTGCAAGGAATTAACTGAAGGATTTGCAATGAATTAGATGCAAGGAATGCAGAATATAATAGAGAAAATAAAAGAAATCTAGATGAAGTTTTTTTATTAAAGAAGGGGAACAAATATGCAAGAGACACAGAGAAACACTAGAGAACTTCATCTAGAATTGGTCGGCGAGAAAGTCACCTATGTTAGAGTATATTGACTGAGGAGTCAAATGAGAACACTTGATCGTAGGTCATACTCATCGTTTAAGCTCAAAATGGGGTTACCATTTTTCGTTTAAGCATTTTGATGTATTCACATCTTGTTGAGCTGCTTTGACCCATGTCTCGGGGTAAAGCTTCTCTAAGTTGGAATACCATACCTTGGGTGGTGGTGTTGATCTTGATCATGTAGTTGAACTTGTGTGGGATGCTCAAGGTTGATGTAGCTCATCAATGAGTTTGGGATCACCACTTGTAGTTTGAGTTCATCTACCTACATGGGTTAGTCTTGCAAGGAAAAACACTTGTGTATCCAAAATGACAATCATGAAATTTGATACCAAATGAAATTTGATATTAAGAAATTGTCAAAGGATATGTTGAAAGCATTCATGCTTCCTTGTCATCAACCACCATATTGTAGAGACTTGGTGATGTAGAGATTGCTCAAGATGTGAGTGATTTGCAATCTCATAGATTTAGATTCATCCAAGTAACATGACCGAGACACATCTCCGGTCAATAACCAATAGCGGAACTTGGATGCTCATATGGGTTCCTACATATTCTACGAAGATCTTTATCGGTCAAACCGCACAACAACATAGGTTGTTCCCTTTGTCATCGGTATGTTACTTGCCTGAGATTCGATCATTGGTATCATCATACCTAGTTCAATCTCATCACCGGAAAGTCTCTTTACTCGTTTCGTAATGCACCATCCCACAAATAACTCATTAGTCACATTGCTTTCAAGGCTTTTAGTGATGTGCATTACCGAGAGGGCCCAAAGATACCTCTCCGACAATCAGAGTGACATATCCTAATCTTGATCTATGCCAACTCGACAAACACCATCGGAGACACCTATAGAGCATCTTTATAATCACCCATTTACGTTGTGATGTTTGATAGCACACTAAGTGTTCCTCCGGTATTCGGGAGTTGCATAATCTCATAGTCATAGGAACATGTATAAGTCATGAAGAAAGCAATATCAATAAACTAATAGATCATAGTGCTAAGCTAACGGATGGGTCTAGTCCATCACATCATTCTCTAATGTTGTGATCCCATTCATCAAATGGCAACACATGTCCATGGCTAGGAAACTTAACCATCTTTGATTAACGAGCTAGTCAAGTAGAGGCATACTAGGGACACTCTGTTTGTCTATGTATTCACACATGTACTAAGTTTTGCGGTTAATACAATTCTAGCATGAATAATAAAACATTTATCATGATATAAGGAAATATAAATAACAACTTTATTATTGCCTCTAGGACATATTTCCTTCAGTCTCCCACTTGCACTAGAGTCAATAATCTAGATTACACAGTAATGATTCTAACACCCATGGAGTCTTGGTGGTGATCATGTTTTGCTCTCGAGAGAGGCTTAGTCAATGGGTCTACAACATTCAGATCCGTATGTATCTTGCAAATCTCTATGTCTCCCTCCTTGACTTGATCGTGGATGGAATTGAAGCATCTTTTGATGTGCTTGGTTCTCTTGTGAAATATGGATTCCTTTGGCAAGGCAATTGCATCAGTATTGTCACAAAAGATTTTCATTGGACCCAATGCACTAGGTATTACACCTAGATCGGATATGAACTCCTTCATCCAGACTCCTTCATTTGTTGCTTCTGGAGCAGCTATGTATTCCGCTTCACATGTAGATCCCGTCACGACGCTCTGCTTAGAACTGCACCAACTGACAGGTCCACCATTCAATAAAAATACGTATCCGGTTTGTAACTTAGAGTCATTCAGATCAGTGTCAAAGCTTGCATCGACGTAACCGTTTACGACGAGCTCTTTGTCACCTCCATAAATGAGAAATATATCCTTAGTCCTTTTCAGGTATTTCAGGATGTTCTTGACCGATGTCTAGTGATCCACTCCTGGATTACTTTGGTACCTCCCTGCTAAACTAATAGCAAGGCACACATCAGGTCTGGTACACAGCATTGCATACATGATAGAACCTATGGCTGGGGCATAGGGAATTACTTTCATTTTCTCTCTATCTTCTGCAGTGGTCGAGCATTGAGTCTGACTCAACTTCACACCTTGTAACACAGGCAAGAACCCTTTCTTTGCTTGATCCATTTTGAACTTCTTCAAAACTTTATCAAGGTATGTGCTTTGTGAAAGTCCAATTAAGCGTCTTGATCTATCTCTATAGATCTTGATGCCCAATATATAAGCATCTTCACCGAGGTCTTTCATTGAAAAATTCCTATTCAAGCATCCTTTTATGCTATTTAGAAATTCAGTATCATTTTCGATCAACAATATGTCATCCACATATAATACCAGAAATGCTACAGAGCTCCCACTCACTTTCTTGTAAATACACACTTCTCCAAAAGTCTGTATAAAACCATATGCTTTGATCACACTATCAAAGAGTATATTCCAACTCCAAGATGCTTGCACTAATCCATAAATGGATCGCTGGAGCTTGCACACTTTGTTAGCACCTTTTGGATCAACAAAACCTTCCGGTTGCATCATATACAACTCTTCTTTAAGATATCCATTAAGGAAAGCAGTTTTGGCATCCATTTGCCAAATTTCATAATCATAAAATGCGGCAATTTCTAACATGATTCGGACGGACTTAAGCATCGCTACCGGTGAGAAGGTCTCATTGTAGTCAACTCCTTAAACTTATCGAAAACCTTTTGCAACAAGTCGAGCTTTGTAGACAGTAACATTACCGTCAGCGTCAGTCTTCTTCTTGAAGATCCATTTATTCTCTATGGCTTGCCAATCATCGGGCAAGTCAACCAAAGTCCACACTTTGTTCTCATACATGGATCCCATCTCAGATTTCATGGCCTCAAGCCATTTTGCGGAATCTGGGTTCATCATCGCTTCCTCATAGTTCGTAGGTTCGTCATGGTCAAGTAACATGACCTCCAGAACATGATTACCGTACCACTCTGGTGCGGATCTTGCTCGGGTTGGCCTACGAGGTTCGGTAGTAACTTGATCAGAAGTTTCATGATCATCATCATTAGCTTCCTCGCTAATTGGTGTAGGATTCACTGGAACTGATTTCTGTGATGAACTACTTTCCAATAAGGGAGAAGGTACAGTTACCTCATCAAGTTCTACTTTCCTCCCACTCACTTCTTTCGAGAGAAACTCCTTCTCTAGAGAGGATCCATTCTTAGCAACAAATATCTTGCCTTTGGATCTGTGATAGAAGGTGTACCCAACAGTCTCCTTTGGGTATCCTATGAAGACACATTTCTCCAATTTGGGTTTGAGCTTATCAAGTTGAAGCTTTTTTCACATAAGCATCGCAGCCTCAAACTTTAAGAAATGACAACTTGGGTTTCTTGCCAAACCACAGTTCATATGGTGTCATCTCAACGGATTTCGATGGTGCCCGTGAATGCAGTCGTCTCTAAAGCATAACCCCAAAATGATAGTGGTAAATCAGTAAGAGACATCATAGATCGCACCATATCTGATAAAGTGTGGTTACGATGTTCGGACACACCGTTACGTTGTGGTGTTCCAGGTGGCGTGAGTTGCGAAACTATTCGCATTGTTTCAAATGAAGACCAAACTCATAACTCAAATATTCACCTCCATGATCAGATCATAGAAACTTAATTTTCTTGTTACGATGATTTTCTACTTCACTTTGAAATTCTTTGAACTTTTCAAATGTTTCAGACTTATGTTTCATCAAGTAGACATACCCATATCTGCTCAAATCATGTGTGAAGGTCAGAAAATAACGATACCCGCCACGAGCATCAACACTCATCAGACCGCATACATCAGCATGTATTATTTCCAATAAGTCTGTTGCTCATTCCATTGTTCCGGAGAACGGAGTCTTAGTCATCTTTCCCATGAGGCATGGTTCACAAGCATCAAGTGAATCATAATCAAGTGATTCCAAAAGCCCATCGGCGTGGAGTTTCTTCATGCGCGTTACACCAATATGACCTAAATGGAAGTGCCACAAATAAGTTGCACTATCATTATTAAACTTATATATTTTGGCTTCAATACTATGAATATGTGTATCACTACTATCAAGATTCAATAAAAATAGACCACTCATCAAGGGTGAATGACCATAAAAGATATTACTCATATAAATAGAACAACCATTATTCTCTGATTTAAATGAATAACCGTCTTGCATCAAACAAGATCCAGATATAATGTTCATGCTTAACGCTGGCACCAAATAAAAATTATTTAGGTCTAACACTAATCCCAAAGGTAGATGTAGAGGTAGTGTGCTGACCGTGATCACATCGACTTTGAACCATTTCCCACGTGCATCATCACCTCGTCCTTAGCCAATCTTCGCTTAATCCTTAGCCTCTGTTTTGAGTTGCAAATATTAGCAACAGAACCAGTATAAAATACCTAGGCGCTACTGCGAGCATTAGTAAGGTACACATCAATAACATGTATATCAAATATACCTTTCACTTTGCCATCCTTCTTATCCGCCAAATACTTGGAGCAGTTCCGCTTCCAGTGACCAGTCCCTTTGCAGTAGAAGCACTCAGTCTCAGGCTTAGGTCCAGACTTGGGCTTCTTCACTTGAGCAACAACTTGCTTGTCGTTCTTCCTGAAGTTCCCCTTCTTCCCTTTGCCCTTTTTCTACTAGTGGTCTTGTTAACCATCAACACTTGATGCTCCTTCTTGATTTCTACCTCCCCAGCTTTTAGCATTGCGAAGAGCTCGGGAATTGTCTTATCCATCCCTTGCATATTATAGTTCATCACGAAGCTTTTGTAGCTTGGTGGCAGTGATTGAAGAACTCTATCAATGACACTATCATCAGGAAGATTAACTCCCAGTTGAGTCAAGTGGTTGTGGTACCCAGACATTCGGAGTATATGTTCATTGACAGAACTATTCTCCTCCATCTTGTAGCTATAGAACTTATTGGAGACTTCATATCTCTCAATTCGGGCATTTGCTTGAAATATTAACTTCAACTCCTGGAACATCTCACATTCTCCATGATGTTCAAAACATCATTGAAGTCCCGATTCTAAGCCGTAAAGCATGGCACACTGAACTATCGAGTAGTCATTAGCTTTGCTCTATCAAACGTTCATAACATCTGGTGTTGCTCCTGCAACGGGCTTTGCACCTAGCGGTGCTTTCAGGACGTAATTCTTCTGTGCAGCAATGAGGATAATCCTCAAGTTATGGACCCAATCCATGTAGTTGCTACCATCATCTTTGAACTTAGCTTTCTTTAGGAACGCATTAAAATTCAAAGGAACAGTAGCACGAGCCAATTATCTACAACAACATAGACATGCAAAATACTATCAGGTACTAAGTTCATGATAAATTAAAGTTCAATTAATCATATTACTTAAGAACTCCCACTTAGATAGACATCCCTCTAATCATCTAAATGATCACGGGATCCTATCAACTATACCATGTCCAATCATCACGTGAGATGGAGAAGTTTTCAATGGTGAACATCACTATGTTGATCATATATACTATATGATTCACGCTCGACCTTTCGGTCTCAGTGTTCCGAGGCCATATCTGCATATGCTAGGCTCGTCAAGTTTAACCCGAGTATTCTGCTTGTGCCAAACTGGCTAGCACCTGTTGAATGTGAATGTAGAGCTTATCACACCCGATCATCATGTGGTGTATCGGCATGACGAACTGTAGCAACAGCGCATATATACTCAGGGAGAACACTTATACCTTGAAATTTAGTGAGAGATCATCCTATAATGCTACCGCCGTACTAAGAAAAATAAGATGCATAAAGGATAAAAATCACATGCAATCAATATAAGTGATATGATATGGCCATCATCAGGCACCGTCATGATCACCATCGTCACCGGCTTGACACCTCGATCTCCATCATAGCATAGTTGTCGTCTCGCCAACTATTGCTTCCACGACTATCGCTGTCGCATAGTGATAAAGTAAAGCAATTACATGGCGGTTACATTTCATACAATAAAGCGACAACCATATGGCTCCTGCCAGTTGCCGATAACTTTGTTACAAAACATGATCATCTCATACAACAATTTATATAATCATGTATTGACCATATCACATCGCAGCATGCCCTGCAAAAACAAGTTAGATGTCCTCTACTTTGTTGTTGCAAGTTTTATGTGGCTGCTACGGGCTTAGCAAGAACCGTTCTTACCTACGCATCAAAAACCACAACGATTTTTCATCAAGTGTGCTATTTTAACCTTCAACAAGGACCGGGCATAATCACACTCGATTCAACTAAAGTTGGAGAAACAACACCCACTAGCCACCTGTGTGCGAAGCACGTTGGTAGAACCAGTCTCATGAACGTGGTCATGTAATGTTGGTCTGGACCGCTTCATCCAGCAATACCGCCGAATCAAAGTATGACATGCTGGTAAGCAGTATGACTATTATCGCCCACAACTGTTTGTGTTCTACTCGTGCATATAACATCTACACATAGACCTGACTCGGATGCCACTGTTGGGGAACGTAGTATTTCAAAAAAAATCCTACAATCACGCAACATCTATCTATGAGATGCATAGCAACGAGAGGGGAGAGTGTGTCTACGTACCCTCGTAGACCGAAAGCGGAAGCGTTTAGTAACGTGGTTGATGTAGTCAAACGTCTTCGCGATCCAACTGATCAAGTACCGAACGCACGACACCTCCACGATATGCACACATTCAGCTCGGTGACATACCTCATACTCTTGATCCAGCTGATGCCGAGGGTGAGTTCCATCAGCACGACGGTGTGTTGACAGTGATGATGAAGTTACCGACGCAGGGATTCACCTAAGCACTACGACAATATGACCGAGGTGTAAAACTATGGAGGGGGGCACCACACACGGCTAAAGATCAACTTGTGTGTCTGTGGGGTGCCACCTCCCCCGTATATAAAGGAGGGGAGGAGGAGGAGGGCCGACCACAAGGGGGGAATCATACTCCTAGTAGGAGTAGGTTCCCCCCTTTCCTAGTCCTAGTAGGAGAAGAAGGAAGGAGAGTAAGAAGAGAAGGAAAGGGGGCGGGCCCCCTATCCTTACTCCAATTTGGTTTGGGCTAGGGGGGCACGCGCCACACCTTGGCCTGCCTCCTC